>NC_064641.1:667459019-667762049 GCF_023864345.2 Schistocerca serialis cubense | reverse complement strand
GACAAGCGCACCTGAGGCGAATAGAACTAGAAGCTTGGAATTATGCACTGAAATGTCCGTCTTCTCCAAGGATCCTGGGCAGGGGAGAGGTGGTAGCAAAAACTCGACTAAGGAAACTAAACAATATGTTGTTCAAATGTGTGTGAAATCCTATGGAACTGCTAAGGTCATCAGTCCCTAAGCTTACACACTACTTAACCTAAATTATCCTAAGGACAAACACACACACCCATGCCCGAGGGAGGACTCGAACCTCCGCCGGGACCAGCCGTACTAAACAATATAATAAACACCAAGAAAATAGGAACAACTTGAATAAAACTTTACGTAATATTCGCACCATGAGACTTGGTGAACATCTCGGCTTTTTGGAACATGAGTTGCACAACATCAGATGGGTCATACTCTAAATCACTAAGTCGAGGATCAAAGCTGAAACGACTAAAGTTCCCAAGTCTAGACACATCCTATTTCAGAATAACTTGGTCATAAATTGACCTGTTGGTGGGATAGCTTTGATAATTCACAACAGGAGGGAACAACTTATCAGTAAGTCCATGCCCATTTAAAACAGAGTAATTTAAGTGACCCTTCAGTTGACTGCTAAGCTTAGTCTTCAGATAGTTTGTGTCAATGAAACTACTTCAACCTCCACCGATGAAGAATTAGAACGGTTCTAAGACGATCTGACGACAGAAAAAATTCAGAAACTAACACATCTGAACTTTTTTCTTGTCAACGCCACCTCACTGCTCGCCAGTGTCATAGAACCCTGTTTTTCTTCTTATCTCTTTGTTCTCGGTTCTGTCTCTCAGACTCACTCCAAGCATTCCTCTCTCTCTCTCTCTCTCTCTCTCTCTCTTGTGCCTTTTGATAGAGCCAAAGTCAACTTGTACTGCTTGGGAGTGTCATAGTTCTGAGTACGTGTGTTGCTCCTGGCGGGATGCATGTGGCATAAGCCCTACTTTTTGAATTTGTAGCGATACTCGTGTAATGCACTACTTTTTTTTGGCTGATGTGAAAGGAGTGGCCACGACTTAAAGGACTGATCATCATTGCTAAGGATCATACATAAAGCAATTATCAATAATAGTGAATATTAATTTTAACTAATTAAGGAATGAATTTTAAATCCCAACTAAATGACTAGCTTTGTTTCCTTAAAAAAGGTAAAGTGAAGTTAAACTGAAATTTTGCAACCACTTAAAATTTCACAACTTAGACAATCTTTTGAAGTATCGGTTGACATAATGAAATTAATTCATCACAAACTTTACGAACACTTGAATTATAACACCAAAATGTGAGGTAAATATTACAAATAATGAAATGTCCGGCACTAGAGATACCAGCCTGCCGTCATCAGAAAATTTTGGGACGTCTTACAACACAGGCAACCTGGAAGAACTCAATCATGGTCTGTGCGTCTGGTTCCGGCGGATGTTCGAGTCCTCCCTCGGGCATGGGTGTGTGTGCTTGTCCTTAGGATAATTTGGGTTAAGTAGTGTGTAAGCTTAGGGACTGATGACCTTAGCAGTTAAATCCCATAAGATTTCACACACATTTGAACATACTGAAGAACGCAAACTTCTACTAAACACAGTTGAATATCCTTCAAAGCACATGCATTTTAATTCAGCAGGCCAGTTGGAACGTACGAAATACAAAGCACATATTAATTACAACACTGAAGGATTTCTTTAGTTCCCACTTAAGTGCAAACCACATGTCTACAGCTTGAGATAAATGGCAGAAGTCAGTAACACATTTAAAATTTCCTTAACAGTGGACCCAAAGAACTAAACCATTTCCCTCAAAATGACAACACCCTTTCAAACAACAACACACAATGGAAATATATCATAAACCAATAATTAAAATAACTTATTAAGGCAAAATGTTCATTGGGCCCCAGTGAGAGAAAACAATTCAGCGACTACCAGATCCAACGTAATCAGCGAGGGCAACTTATAAACATTAGCACCCTTTCTATTTCAAAGCTCCTAGAAGCAAAATTATGCAGGTCTATCAATCGAGAGTCTGAGCAGAGTGCCAGTCTTCGACAGACAATTTAAACACAAAACATCACCGGCTAAATGTGCACAAGATAACCCGGCACTACCCTCACTCCACACGTCAACGAACTGATGGACAGGCTAACACCACGTATTCTCCAAAATTTTGATCATGTTAAGGAGCCTACAGTTCACCAAGCAGTATGTGAAGATCCGCTCACCAAGTAATCGGAGACTGTGACGATGCTCAGACACGCAAGTGAGGGAAGAACCTTGAAGCGGCCGTAACGGATACAGACGCTATAAAGGCACAGTTGACACCGAGAAACCACGGCGGTAGACGGTTGAAAACACCACTGGGAAGGTACGAGTCCAAGCCCGGTGAAGCAGCCTTCCTCACGTTCCCAAGGCGTCGCCGACACGCCTCCAGTCAGTAATGGACTCCGGACACGCCGTTGCGGGCGTGGCACAGGCAACTCACCAAACGCGCCGTAACTAGGCCTGTCTCCGACCTTCTTCATCCTCCCTCCAGCCCGTTAAGAACCAACTGAGGGCCATCGCCTCTGCTCGCTACACGAGACCACTTCCGCCCCTCTTAAGCGAATATGTCACTTAAGGCGTGACACGACTGTCTATGCACGAGGCACGGCTCAACTCTTTTTACGGAGTATACAACCAAATTTCCCCAAAGCTATGAAGATGAGGCCAATCTCTGCTCTCTACTTATACTTTCCGCTTCGTATTTTATTACCCAAATAAATGTATTCATGTTTTACTTCCAGAGGATGGTTTTCGATGGAGTCAGTAACGCTGGCAGGGTTCAGGGCTTTGGTCTTTCGAACGTAAATTTTGAGACCTAAAACTTTGGTAGCACCTTTGAGTTCTCGAACATTTATTGACTGTTCATTTACGTCACTGCTAAAGAAGATGATATCATCTGCAAAGCAACATGGTTGAAACGTTTTCCACATTCATACCTTTTTGTTCCCAGGGTGGAAACTGTGACATCCTCCAGAGCCAAGATGAATACGTTAGGTGAGACTGTGTCTCCTTGTGTGGCCTCTCTCCTCGTGGGAACCTTTCCCATGCAACCATCTCGCAGCTGACTACTAAATTTGTACACCTGAAGATGGGAATAAAGTTTTCCCCGAAACTGGTCGTGTTTGGAATGAAACAAATTTACCACTGAAGCAGGTATTTTCAGTCTCACGGTGCAGCTCAGTTTAAGATGTTCTGTTAACAAAATCCTTTAGAATTACGAGTGCTTCTTCGTCCCTCCACCAATTTCATGCATCTCGCACGTTTTGTCGATAGGGTTCAGTTCTGCCGATACTTCATTCATAACAAATCTTCGTGATTCATTACGGAGGGTTTGGCTTGAAGGTGATTTACTGCAGAGCTTTCGATGAAAGTACACGAGAGTTTTTATAATTTTGTCTTTTTCAGTAACAACTTCTCCTCGGCCATTCCGAATGTTGTGGATGACAACCATCCTTTTTGATTAACTGGAACGAAGGACACACATGTTCATATTAATCTTGATGGTCTCCTCGATAAGTATTGTGTTTTGCTTTCACTTTTCTTCTGGTTGCTTTCTTACCATTCTTCTCCAGTCTCTCTATCTGGGTGCATTTTGTCAGTGTTCGGCTTTTCTTCTATAAGCTGTTCTCTTTCGAGACTGAATCTCCAACACTTCTGTTTTTGGAGTACAATAATTTTCTTTACTGCTCTGGCGGGATTTCATTCAGTTCCAATTCTCTTAACCTTTCTGTAAGCAGTAGTTTCTTGCTTGTGCGTTAGTCGAACTCAGTTATTTTCTCTTTCAGTCCAGTTATGGTAGAACGTTTCTTCCTTTCCGTCATAGTCTTTTTCTCGAGTTGTGTTTTAATAAGTATGCTGGCTCTAACCAGCCGATGGTTGCTACTAGTGTTGAAGCGCAACTGCGCACATAAGGTTGTTCGATATGAGGATGCAGTCTATTTCATTCTTAAATGTGCCGTCAGGGATTCCCCA
The DNA here is from genome assembly GCF_023864345.2 of Schistocerca serialis cubense. Taxonomy (NCBI): domain Eukaryota; kingdom Metazoa; phylum Arthropoda; class Insecta; order Orthoptera; family Acrididae; genus Schistocerca; species Schistocerca serialis. Next base: position 667,758,021 of record NC_064641.1, on the reverse strand, counting down.
TGTCTACTTTCGTTTCGGATTTTCCTCGTAAAATGTGTTGATGCAGTATAAACGATCTTTGTTAAGAAAATTCCTCATCATCTGTCTGAGCAGTGTGCGGCTCGCGGTCATGCCGTTTATTGCTCCTCATCTTGTTTTTATTGTTCTGTCGCCTCTTTCTTATTCAATTTTTTTGGCATCAGTAAGTTTCTGGTTTGCTTGCCCGTGAGTGGCAGCAGCAGCGCTGATCGATAAGTGCACTCTCGTACTATCTCTGGAGCGACCCTTAGTATTTCCTGGTCGTCATCTATCGGGAGTTCAGGACGGAGCGCCAGTGAAGTGCGGACAACCAGTACTCGCCCGACCGCTGGCGACGCACACGCACTTGTCCGATGGAGGAGACTTAAGCAGGGACGACCGTTGGTTGGTCGTTCGGTCGGTCGCCTCATCGGGTGACGTGTATTTGGTCGTCGACCGCTTATGGAAACTCTGTGTGTGTGTGTGACTTGCCATTTCTCTTTGTGGTTCCACGGTGATTGGTTTTAGGATTGTCGGAGTTCTTGGTGCAAGTGTTTACGTGGAACTGTGTGTAGCTTCTGTGATTTCCCCTGAGCAGAAGAATGCTGTCTGTGTACTGAAGTAGGCAGTCGGTCGGTTCGGACAGAGCAGCGAGTGTGTGTTTCCTCGCCGTGTTGATGCCGTCCGGCACGGCGGGTTGTTCGGCAGCTTTGGTGTTTTTCATTTTGACTTTGAATAGTTATTGTGTCTTGACTGTGTTTAGACGCCAATTGTCAAGACGCATGGCTGCGGGGATCGTCCTCGCTGATATTTTCGGATGTCGTGCCATTGGTCGGGTGGAAGGCAATTGATTATTTTGGTATATTCATATTGAAACTGGATGAAGGTGGGACACAGCTGGTATAATTTTTATTAAAAATGAAATTCCTCCAGCTGCACTTAAGATTTTATAGTTACTTCGCTACAAGTTTCGACGTTGCGTCAACACCATCTTCAGGCCATAGAGGGAGCAGGTTCCTTATAAGCACATCGTTTACGTAACCATAATCGTACCAAACGTCAAATACGTGAACTTCTAGCCTACAAGGAATCTAAGTCATTCCTAAAGTCATTGATTAGGTTGTTGGTTGGTTCTTCAGCCGTCTCTAGGTCGTGCTGCCACCCGATTATTTAGTGTTACGCTTGGCTGCCTGTCTCACCTAACCTGTTGTTTGAGTTTCCTCCCCACGCCGACCCTTGGGACACTTCTGAACACTATTGTTCTGTTGTTTGTGATTGTGATTTTATTTTGTCGCAAGCACTGTGCCAGGCCTTCAGTTGTGTATTAATTTTGTCTGTTATACACTCCTGGAAATGGAAAAAAGAACACATTGACACCGGTGTGTCAGACCCACCATACTTGCTCCGGACACTGCGAGAGGACTGTACAAGCAATGATCACTCGCACGGCACAGCGGACACACCAGGAACCGCGGTGTTGGCCGTCGAATGGCGCTAGCTGCGCAGCATTTGTGCACCGCCGCCGTCAGTGTCAGCCAGTTTGCCGTGGCATACGGAGCTCCATCGCAGTCTTTAACACTGGTAGCATGCCGCGACAGCGTGGACGTGAACCGTATGTGCAGTTGACGGACTTTGAGCGAGGGCGTATAGTGGGCATGCGGGAGGCCGGGTGGACGTACCGCCGAATTGCTCAACACGTGGGGCGTGAGGTCTCCACAGTACATCGATGTTGTCGCCAGTGGTCGGCGGAAGGTGCACGTGCCCGTCGACCTGGGACCGGACCGCAGCGACGCATGGATGCAAGCCAAGACCGTAGGATCCTACGCAGTGCCGTAGGGGACCGCACCGCCACTTCCCAGCAAATTAGGGACACTGGGGTATCGGCGAGGACCATTCGCAACCGTCTCCATGAAGCTGGGCTACGGTCCCGCACACCGTTAGGCCGTCTTCCGCTCACGCCCCAACATCGTGCAGCCCGCCTCCAGTGGTGTCGCGACAGGCGTGAATGGAGGGAGGAATGGAGACGTGTCGTCTTCAGCGTTGAGAGTCGCTTCTGCCTTGGTGCCAATGATGGTCGTATGCGTGTTTGGCGCCGTGCAGGTGAGCGCCACAATCAGGGCTGCATACGACCGAGGCACACAGGGCCAACACCCGGCAACATGGTGTGGGGAGCGATCTCCTACACTGGCCGTACACCACTGGTGATCGTCGAGGGGACACTGAATAGTGCACGGTACATCCAAACCGTCATCGAACCCATCGTTCTACCATTCCTAGACCGTCAAGGGCACTTGCTGTTCCAACAGGACAATGCACGTCCGCATGTATCCCGTGCCACCCAACGTGCTCTAGAAGGTGTAAGTCAACTACCCTGGCCAGCAAGATCTCCGGATCTGTCCCCCATTGAGCATGTTTGGGACTGGATGAAGCGTCGTCTCACGCGGTCTGCACGTCCAGCACGAACGCTGGTCCAACTGAGGCGCCAGGTGGAAATGGCATGGCAAGCCGTTCCACAGGACTACATCCAGCATCTCTACGATCGTCTCCATGGGAGAATAGCAGCCTGCATTGCTGCGAAAGGTGGATATACACTGTACTAGTGCCGACATTGTGCATGCTCTGTTGCCTGTGTCTATGTGCCTGTGGTTCTGTCAGTGTGATCATGTGATGTATCTGACCCCAGGAATGTGTCAATAAAGTTTCCCCTTCCTGGGACAATGAATTCACGGTGTTCTTATTTCAATTTCCAGGAGTGTATGTTCAGTACTTATGTGAAGTATTTTAAGATTAGGCCTTCAGCCGTGTTTTATTTAAAATTCTTGTTTGCTCTGTGTTTAGGCCTTCAGCCGCGTTTGTTTTAGAATCTGTGGCTTTCAGCCGTAATGTGTAAATTCCTGAAGGTTTTCTTTAATTATCTTGAAGTGGACCTCAGCCGTACTGTGTAAATGCTTATCTTAATGTTTCTCTTTAATTATTTTGAATAATTCGCCGTCAAGATATTTAAAGTTTTCTTACGATGGATTTCTGTTTTACTGTGTAAATGCTTATCTTTAAGGGTTCCCCTGTATCATGTTGAAATATTATTGGGCTTTCAGCCGAGGAATTAATTTCAATTTTCCCTATTATGGCTTTTAGCTGAAATTGGTAAATACTTGCCTTTTAAGGAATTTCCTTTGCTGATCTGAAATATTATTTGGGCCTTTAGCCAAGAAGATATTTTAATTTTACTTAAGTAAGGCTTTCAGCCGTTTGTCTAAATTCTTGTGCCTTAAAAGGAATTATTTAAGGAGATTTTAATACTACTTAAGTAAGGCCTTCAGCCGTTTCTCTAAATCCTTGTGTTTTGAAACTAATTACTTACACTTTATTGTTCAGAATTTACTTTGGCCCTCAGCTGTGAATTGATCCTTGTTGTTTTAAAGAGATAACTGTGCATTAGTTTTCGAGGAATAAGGTTGTGTGTTCTTGTGTAAGTAACAATAACTGATCTTTCCACAACCTGATCCGCTCTGTCCTGCGAAACCAGAGCCACTGTCCTCTCTGGTTTGGCGTTTGAAGTCCATAATTTCCAATGAACGGAAGGTCTACTGCGTATGTTACTCCTACTTTGGCGTTAAAATCGCCTAGTATTAAGGAAAATTTTGTTCTGAAGTTTCTGTTGTTGTCAGGTCTTCATAGATCTATTCTATAGAAGTCTGTTCCATGGGGGTCTGTTTGTTCTTTCTTAATTGGTCTGGCTTATTTATTTTTAAGAATTTATACAGTTTTTTCCTTTTATTTTGTGTTACACACCACGATGTGGATAGGAACTCCGCTTATTGCATCTAAACACAAGGGAAATTGGCCGCTGTCCGTAAACAGCTGGAAGCTGCGTTGGTCAGCGTTGTCAGGCTTCAGGCCACTGTTCCAAACTGCTACGACGTTGGGGCGTCTAAGGGCTTTGTGACACATTTGGTGACGATGGAATCCACGGGCAACCCTGTTCTCGCTGTATCTTCGGATACACAGCCATCAACAGGTCTGTCTTCACTCGAGAGCGAGTAGTGGACAGTGGTGGGTTCACGTGTCTCTGGGCGGAAGGTGAAAGTGGGAACAGGCCTCATTGCTGACTCTCTACACCTTAGTAACAGATGTGCTGCACACTGTTGAAAACACTTCTGGGCCAAGACGGGACGCCTCACCTGTTGTGCCAGTGGTCGATTTTCCTTCGCTATATGGACAAGTGCAGCGGGTGCGTATAGCTGTTGGAGTCATCCAGTCTAGCGTTTCTATAGGTTAGATGTGTCCTGTCTTTTGCATGCTCTTCAGTGTTGTGAGTGATGTGGACTACCTCGACGTCATCAAATTACTTGAATGTAGTCAGGCCGAGTAAGCTGGATCCGAAGATGACTGTCAATTAATCGAAACCGTTTATCAGCAAATTGTAATATTATTACTTAATGCTATCAGGGCAGTTAAAGTTTTTACGCATTTGGTGTCCTACCTCTCCTTTCCCGCCCCGCCGTCCCCCACCCCTCTCTTAGCCTTTATGACGGTTTGAATTCTGGTGAAGACACTTTCAGTGATGTGTCTGAATGACTCTGAAGGAATGGCAGCCCATTATTCTTCAAGATCTGAAACCAGAGAAGGTAGTCATGTTGAACACTGGGGTCTGGAGCGAAATCGATGTTTATTCAAAAGGTGTTCCTATGGGCTTATAGATGCTGTTTTCATAGGGTGCATTGTCATCCATATACGCCGGCCGAAGTGGCCGTGCGGTTAAAGGCGCTGCAGTCTGGAACCGCAAGACCGCTACGGTCGCAGGTTCGAATCCTGCCTCGGGCATGGATGCTTGTGATGTCCTTAGGTTAGTTAGGTTTAACTAGTTCTAAGTTCTAGGGGACTAATGACCTCAGCAGTTGAGTCCCATAGTGCTCAGAGCCATTTGAACCATTTTTTTTGTCATCCATATACAGTCATGTCATTGAAATATTCCTTTACCGTATAGAGCACACAATGCTGTGACCGTTGTTAATATCTTTTGGAATTTAGCATCTCATTAAGCATAATAAGTGGACAACATCCTAAACACGAAAACCCCTCCGTACGGTAACATCATCTTCTCCGCACATCACTGTTTGCACAACACGTGATGGCAGGTTAAGTTCTCCAGTCATCCGCCAAATCCACACCCTTCAGTTGGCCTGATTCAAGCTACAGAGTGTTTTGTCACTCGTTTCCAGCCGTCCACTGTCCAGTGGCGTCACTATTTATTCCTCTTGAAGAGTCACTTAGCACTGACTACAGAAATGTGTCGCTTATGACCCCACGCTCAATGGTGGTGCTTGCTGGACTGCTGGTAGTAGTACTTCGGCACTTACAATCATTTTTTCCGCTGATTTCGTGTGATTTTCTACAACCCCCCCCCCCCCCCCCCCCCACCCCCGTTTTCTCATAAAGCTGTCTGTCAGTAAATAAGGTCTGCCTGGTGCTGCTTTACGTTTCCAATTATAAAGGGGTATCTGGACATCTTTGACCAAACATTATGGACTGCCAAAGATGGACTTACGTTATTCAGTCTTCGTTTATCATACGTGACATAGAACTGGAAGTGTTCTAGAGTTCAGACATACATGCGTCACTCAGTTTCCAATTATAAAGGGTTATCTGGATATCTTTGATCAAACATTATAGATTGGCAACAATGGACTTATGTTATTCAACGTTCGTTTATCATATGTGACATACGAACAATAGAACGGAAGTCTTCTAGAGTTCAAACATACGTGCGTCACTCGGTTCGAAGCTTACGTGGAAGACACATATATTTGAAACTCAATTTTATAGCATGGGTGAGGTATAAATTTTTCAAACCAAGTATTACTATTATTATTATTATTATTCTTGATTGTTATAATTATTTTTTGATTGTTATAATTATCATTTACTACTGTTATAATATCTATTTTTTTCTTTAACATTAATACTGTATAACACGTTATATGTCCTTAATGTTCTGTAGAAACTGTAATTCGTTCAGTCTGAGTATGCCTGGTTAGGTGTAAGAGAGGGCCTGAAGGTCCCAATCTTGCCAGGTAAAATAAATCCATAAATAAATAAATAAATAAATAAATATAGAATGAATTAATTTGAGATCGTGTTTATAATAAAATAAAATTACAACTGAAGTGGAGATTTTCAGCCTCACCGTGCATCTCAGCTGTGGATGTTCTGTTAACAATGTCCTGTAGAATTTAGAGTTCTTCTTCGTCCCTCCTCCAGCTTCTTGGCTGTCGCACGTGATCTGATCTCCTGGCCTTACAGTGCATGGTTTGTTCCAGAGCCATATCCAATTCGTTTTTATCGATAAGGTCCAGTTCTTCTGATCCCACACTCATAAGAAATTTAAATTGTGATGTGTTACACTGATTAGCTTCTGTCGAGTGCGGAGAGGCAATCTGCCTTCAGAATTCTCAACATTACATTGTGAGCTATCTGATCACCCCAGTAGTGTTTCATGTTAACATAGCAAGTATATCCTTAAACTACAGTTCTGGGTTATAAATTTAAGGATTGAATATCTGGTTACATAATCGTCTCCGACCACATCCTGAAAAATATGTGGCCAGATATGTCATTTCACGTTGGTCATGCGTGATTCAATTTTCAGCGGTTCCCATCCCCGGTAAGTCTTCGTCGGACTGAATGCATCTTTGTCTTTTGTCCTACATTCCTTGATATCGGGGACACATTCCTGAACGCTCTTACAAGAAAACCTGATGGCTGGACTTCCATTGCCGGCCGCTGTGGCCAAGCGGTTCTAGGCACTTCAGTCCGGAACCGCGCTGCTGCTACGGTCACAGGTTCGAATCATGCCTCGGGCATGGATGTGTGTGCTGTCCTTAGGTTAGTTAGGTTTAAGTAGTTGTAAGTCTAGGGGACTGATGACCACAGATGTTAAGTCCCATAGTGCTTAGAGCCATTTGAACCATTTGGACTTCTTCTTTAGTGTAATCATCTGGAACTGGCGATAATTCAAGAGGATTTCTTCAGCAGTATTCGTTTTGAAGTGGGTGCCACCCTAACCAGTTCAGTAGAACATTCACTGATCGGGCTGACTTAGCCATATTAGCTACGATACGAAAGGTAATGTGGACCGTTCGATTCATTAACTTCGGGAGCTCTAGTAGTGACGCGCGACGCATCATACTGCGGTCTCTGAACAGCCGCGATAGTGTGATTGATACATATCTGTGACCTGAGAGGTAAGAACGTTTCCCCATTGTCGAATATTGTCGTTAAACACACATTTAGTATTTTCTAATTCACTTTTTGTATAACTTCACCTGAAGCAGTTCAACTGAATCAGTCTGTTCAGTGAATGCTTCGGCACCTGTTCGTTGCATGGCTTCCTTTCATTCCGCATGTATTTATTTTATCATTAATTTGTTTATCTTTCTCGTCTAGCCGTTTAGTAAATTCATTTGTAATTCTTTCCACCTGAGCATCTAGACACTGTCACAACACCGATTTGTGTCTGAGAGTCAAGTTCTCTACTCTCTATAACCACTTATCTAACAAAATCACAAAAGGTTCAAGAAAGTAAAGAAGGAAAAATTTGAAAACCTGTTGTATGGTACTTTCAGTTGCGATTTTAGCCATACGCTGTGTCCGAACTTCATTAGATAATTATTCTGCTGCAGTAGGTATACCTTTGCAAGTCTCCCTTACGTTTGAAATTTGTTCTGACATTTCAGACAAGCAATTATTTATCCGTGCGGCCAACTCTTTGTCTCGCGCTTCAGTTCGCAATTTGCTCTTTATCACAAGTTTTACATGTGGTATTTACTTGTGTCGTAATTTCTGCTGCCAGTTTGTTTTGTCTCTCTCATGCGACAGTAACATTTATTTGCTTGGCTAATTCTTTATTTCGCGTTTCAAGTGTATTGTTTACTGCTGTCGAAACTTGTGCCGCAAATTCTTTCTTCGCCCACTCATCTTGGCTGAAATTTTGTTAAGTAATTCAATAAGTGGGTCAACATCTTGAGCGATTTGAGGAATCTCTTTAGTACATTGAGGCTCTATATTCGATTTTATCTCGAAAATGCGTGGATTTATTTCCGGCAATGTCGGCCTTTCGTTACTGCTGCCATCACCATCAAATTCAACATTTTCCTCATTTACCGTGCCGATTTTCACTATCTTCCCAGTTTTAAACATGCCCAACAATAATAAATAAACTTGATATTAATTATTTTACAGTACACAGAAAGAGGTTTGTCTAATTTATGTGCTGCAGTGCTAATTCACAAGCAACAAGACAAGATCGATGATCCATATTAAAACAGCACACTGACAACACGTTCTATTTTGCTTTCGTGTTGCCCATAAGTGGCCATTTTAATCATAACTTTTCGCAACGATGAGGATTAAAAATATTAAAGCTTGCAATTAAAAATACTGTAATAACTAAATTTCAAACGTGAATCATTCAACACACATCCCAACGAAACGTGATATGCAATATGCAAGAAGTAAAACAAATGTAGACGTTTTATAGGGATCAGTGATCCCTTCAGTTGTGTCAAGAGTCGTAATCTAAACCCGTGATGAATCAGGTGTAACGTCCACAGCACTCGAAGACATACGAATGTGTCCTTTGTGAGGTGTTCTGTAATGAACTAATATGTATTAGAGATAACCGCATTAAAGATTGTGGCAGAAATGTACCTTACTGCGTCTTATGTCTCAGTATGATAGAGGTAGTTAACATTCTGTTAATATTTTTATCTCAAAAGCTCTCTCTACTAATGCATATGCATCAGACCAGTGAGCATATTGTTAGACGGCGGGTGGCTGATCAAGCTACTACAATTCTTACCAAAAATATCACGTTAGCTAATGAAGCATGTCCGGTACAAAACATCTCAGGCACGCTTTAATTTCATTTAAATAACCAAATACGACTAGCGTTCGATCTATCGCCGTCCAACGATTCGTCACCAATCCCTCTTTTCTGAAGCCTGAATTACGATTCTAAAAACACGGCGTACGGGAAGATATCGGACAGATAACTGAATTGAAATGTTCGATACGGCTACATATCATATAATACAATAATTTTTAAATTAATTTAACATAGAGATCGAACTTACACGCTTCCCACGAAACATCAGAGAAGAGTTCGCAGGCTCCAGATACAAGAAGCGCGGTTCTTATTCATTTCTCCCCGCGATATCATATATGCTTGCTTTTACACATTTCACAGACGTAAATTACTAATGTGACGCCATAAAAATGTGTACACAAATATGTTTTCTAAATTCAGATATAAGTTATCATCTGTGCATTCGTGCCAGACTTCATTTTCATGGATGACAAATCACGACCGCTTAGAACAACGCAGGTAGAAGTTCTCTTCGATCGAGAGGATATTCGGGCGAATGGACTGGCCTACCCGTTCCCGCGTCTTACATCCCGTCGAGCACGTGTGGGATGTCTTGAGGATAGGTTTTACAGCACGTCCACACACATTAAAGGCGTTCCATCGGTTTTCAACTGCGATTGTGGAGGAATGGAACGTCATGTCACACGCACACTAGTTGACAACAATGTGGCCTTTTAAACATCCCGTCTCGCCTTTTGTAATACCGAGTCACAAACACACTTTCTTTGTGCATTGATTACCCTGACCACTTCCTGCCATCTGTTTTGTTGAGATGGAAATTGGAGAATCCAGTTTCTGTCAGGTCGTATAAGTAACTATGGAGAAATTCAGGCCAGTCTAGTAATGTGTTACTGCGTAATTTTTTTTTTCCATTCTTTCATCTACTGGCGTTTTTCATTCATTGCAGTTCCATTGGGCGGAGATGGGCTGTCAGCAGTACAAACGTTCCGCTCTTCAGCCTAATGGTTTTAATATAAATACAAACCGATACAGTGTAATTAAAAAGGAAGTTTTATTTTTCTAGAGCTATTAAAAAGAAGTTACCTGTTTTTGATTTTCAAATAAAATGAGATTAGACACAAAGCCGTGAGGGGCAGGACGAGCAGGTCGATTCTGCCACAGTGGAAAATCACTACACTACTACCTTACGACTGTCTTTAAATTGTGCTCTTCAGTTTCAATAGAGGTATGTTGCATGAAAGACTCTTTTTATGTATTACCAAAATCAGCTATTTATAATAATATGCTGCAAATATTTTCTTCATAACATCATCAACCGACACTCAAAGTTGTATGAAGTCCGAGTCCATGATTTTCAAGTACATATGATATATATATATATTTTGACACTGTGAAGCACATGGGCCTGAAAGATGGCAACGCATTACCCGTCACACACTCGGAATCCCAACAACCATCACAAGAGGATCTAATAACTGCGGTTTCCTTTTGCTGTACTCCTGATTCACAACTCTGTACACAGTGATTAGATTATTTGCGTTGCGGGTAGCCCATGTGTTTATCTTAATTTATTGAGAGTTCTCGCCGTCCGCTGTGACCGAGCGGTTCTAGGCGCTTCAGTCCGGAACCGCGTTTCTGCTACGGTCGCAGGTTCCAATCCTGCCTCGGGCATAGATGTGTGTGATGTCCTTAGGTTGGTTAGGTTTAAGTAGTTCTAAGTCTACGGGACTGATGACCTCAGATGTTGAGTCCCATATTTCTTGGAGCCATTTGAACCGTTAAAAGTTCTGGGAACGTCCAATTGTAGATTTCATCCGCCGACGATGGTTCAAATGACTCTAAGCACTATGGGATTCAACATCTGAGGTCATCAGTCCCGTAGACTTAGAACTACTTAAACCTAACCAACCTAAGGACATCACACACATCTATGCCCGAGGCAGGATTGGAACCTGCGACCGTAGCAGAAACGCGGTTTCGGACTGAAGCGCCTAGAACCGCTCGCTCACAGCGGACGGCGAGAACTCTCAATAAATTAAGATAAACACATGGGCTACCCGCAACGCAAATAATCTAATCACTGTGTACAGAGTTGTGAATCAGGAGTACAGCAAAAGGAAACCGCAGTTTTTAGATCCTCTTGTGATGGTTGTTGGGATTCCGAGTGTCGGAGGTCATCAATCCCATACACTTGGAACTACTTTAACCTAACTAACCTAAGGACAGCACACACATCCATGCCCGAGGCAGGATTCGAACCTCCGACCGTAGCAGCAGCGCAGTTCTGGACTGAAGCCCCTAGAACCGCTCGGCCACAGCGGCCGGTCGCCGACAGTGGTCCTCTGTCAGAGAATATATGCCCTATTTCAGCACTACGCACTTTTTGAGCACAAACCTACTTTTCCTATTGAGCTCCCTACGATTCCCACATGATAGCCAAACTGAAAATCATGTATACACGGTTTCGCCATAACGCAGCATCAAAATAATGGCATCGATATGTATCTTGTTCCTTCTGGACGATAAGAGACTTTGGTTAGAGTTACTTGTATTGTAAATGCAGCCAGCGTCTTCAAAAACTTATGTCTAACTTCCCAGTTAACCACATTCAAGACTCTGCAGGCTCATAATTAATTTTTTGGACTTTTATCGGCTCTTTCTGTTAGTTACTCTCTGTAACTAACCGCTAAGATTGTGGCGACGTCAAAATACAGAAAGTATTGCTAAATTATGTTTAGAACGCTTTTGTATTATACTAGAGAAAATACCGATGCACCACCAATTAATTATTCGAATGCAACAGAGATCGGTGGATACGATGTACTTGTGTATACAAACGAATATTTACAATTTCACAAATGATTTCAATTTCAGAACAACTGGATGATTTATTCACGTGAAAGAGCTTCAGAGACTGAGTAAGTCAATAACGCGTTGATCTACCTCTGGCTCTAATGCAAGCAGTCATTCAGCTTGGAATTCATTGATGGAGTTGTTGGATGTCCTGCTGAGGGATATAGTGCCAAATTCTGATCACCAAAATCTAGAGCTGGTGGAGGGCCCTGCCAAATATTGGGCGAACTTTCTCAGTTGGGGAGAGATCCGGTGGTCATTATATTCTTGAAAATTATGCCCTGTGTAGCTTGCCATGAAGGGGAACAAAACGCGGCGTAGAATATCGGAGACATGTCTTTGAGTTGTAAGAGTGCTGCGGATGATACTAAAGGGCTCTTACTACAAAATGAGATGACACAACAAACCATCACTCCCGGCAGTCTCGCCGTATGGCGGACGACAGTCAAATTGGTACCCCCTCCCATCACTGTCCGGGGCTTCTTCGGGCAGATCTTCGCTGGTGATTTGGGCTCAGCTCGAAGCGGGACTCATCACTGAAGACCTACTCCAGTCATTCCAGGCCGAATGTGTTCGACACCGCAGCATACAGAGGTCAACGGTAGTCGGCCCAAAGGGCGCCATGATCTCAAACCCTATCTGTGAGATACCAATTGTTGGTTCTTGTGGTCACTGAAGCACCAGTTCATGTCGGATCGATGATAAAGGTAAAGGTGAATCGGGGGCTCAGAGTGCGGTAAATAAAAAAAAAAAAAAAAAAAAAAAAAGAGAGGTTCAAATGGCTCTGAGCACTACGGGACTTAACTTCTGAGGTCATCAGTCCCCTAGACCTTAGAACTACTTAAACCTAACTAACCTAAGGACATCACACACATCCATGCCCGAGGCAGGATTCGAACCTGCGATCATAGCGGTCGCGCGGTTTCAGACTGTAGCGCCTAGAACCGCTCGGCCACCCCGGCCGGCGAGCTATGGAAGCGGTGTTACCACGGTACAGAAGGAGGTGAATAGGAGCAAGTGGTTTAGGCATTTCGGCAGCATGAAGAATGTAAGGGAAACGTTGAGAGGATACAATCCCTGACGAATCTGCAGAGGGCTGGAAGGTACAGGAGTTATTATTGTTAAAAATACCAAAAGGTTCGTGAATATATTCCCCAGCGAAATGTTACGCGCACATCTGGGATTGCTCTTGTCCTTGTGCTACCTTTGCATTTGGATTTCCGAGCGTGGAACTAATTGCGGATCGCGTCATGCGTACTTTGTGACAAATAATGTCATTCTTCACCTGGTGTATGAGCTTTTATGCGACATATCTGCGCACGTTTAAAGGATGTAGATTCAACTAAATACATGCGCATAGGGTTTAAAACAAATTAAACTGAAACTGCGACAAAGAAAACGTAACGGGGAAGGTGAACCGAATATTGTGTTTTATTGTCGAAACACTTTGAGGATCGAAGGGATAAGAGCAAAATAATGGCAGTTGAAGTGAGGTTTCGAAGAACAATTACATCTACGTCTATATTACGGAAGCTATCTGGCGGCGTGTGACAGTGGGTACTTTGTGTAGCGATGTTACTTGTGCCTTTCCCTGTTCCAGTGACGTGTGGTTTGCGGGAAGAACGAAACTTCTGTGTGGGCTCGAACCTCCCTAATTTTATCTTCATGGTCTTTTAGCAAGATATGCGTTGGAGGAGGCAGTATGTTGACTTACATCCCTAGGAACATATGCTGTCGGAACTTGAACAGTAGACCATAACGTCATGCAGAACGCCCGTCTCGCAGCGTCTACCGCTGGTGCTGGCTCAGCACTTTCTTGACGCTTTCGCGCATGCTAGATGAACATGTAACGGAAGGTGCTGCTCTTCTGTGGATCTTCTCTGTTTCCTCTATCAATCCTAAAGGTTGCAAACGCTGACCGGATTAACAACGAAAAATTAGAGAAAAAGTGGATATTGAAAGGAGAAGCAACCTAATAGAGAAATATACAGTAGAATTAGGTGGAAAGAGCATATGAGCGGCATTCTAGAAGAAATACTGACGAAACAACTATTGAGATACAGACAAAGGGGAAGACAAATCACTGTAGTCCCGAAAAGTGATGGGTTCAACAATAACCTCTGAAGACGTAACAGGCAATGAAGTGATGGTGATAACGACATTCTTTCTTGAAATGTATTATCCAAATATGTCTTGCACTCACAGTTCTCAAGACACTGAAAGATATAAAATTATACTCTTTTCCACTCTGGTCTGGCTGCCCGAGGTCACGTCCTTTATCCCCACTTTACACTCTCCCCCCCTCTCCCCCCCACCCCTACTTTCTTGCAAGAACACTGCACAGTCAACAGCAATTGCCGCTTAAAAAAGGTGTCAACAATAATAAGCATTTTTTATGAACTTTGTTTCGCACGCTCCAATGTGTTTATACACGAGTCTAGTCATTATTAAGTTAAAATAATTATATCAATAAAGAGAAGGAAAAGGAACAGTTTAAATTTTATCCAGCAACAGAAATTATAGCGGGCCGACGTCATCTTTCCTACCTTCGTCGTAACTATCTTCACATAGATTTAATACAATGTTCTGAATGCGTTCATTCCGAAGTCCTTCCTTCGCGAAGACTTCTTCCTGCAGTCGCTCTGCACGGTCAGTGCATTTCTGCCAATCTTCTATCATCACCTGTTTAATGGCGTCCTCCAGTAAATTCCTACGTCTCTAACTTTAAATGTAGAATTATTGTCTGCCACCTCTCGCTTCATTTGAAGTCATATCAGTTCAGTAGGATTATACTGACAGTGATATGGAGGGAGCCGTAATGCATCATATCCAATTTTTGCAACTAGATCATCAAGCTCATGTTGCCTGCAATTGCTGCTGTGTTGCCTAACAATGCAAAACCAATTTGGCTATAGTGTGTGTGGGATCACGAGATATGTTTTTGCTATGTATAAATTCTAAAATGTCAGCTTCCTTGGAATCTGTGTTGGGAAATTTTTCGTTAAGCATGCAGTGATAGCTTGCACTGTCCATGACTATCACACATCCTTCTTTCCAGGTCTCGAAGGAGATTGGTAAACCATTCCGTAAACACTACATTATTCATCTCTTGATGATAATCAACACAGCTTTTAGACTGAAATACCAGTTCCGCCTCCTTTACGAAACCGTATTTGGCGTATCCTACATGGCAGAATAACATATGTGATCCTTTACTTAACCAGACCTTTGGACTACCGTTTCTTTTAAAATCCTGCCAGTTAAAATTTTAGAGTGGTTTTCATTTCCCCATTCGTCGATGCAAAAAATTGACAGAGGATGATCTTCATTCCTTACGCATTTTTCTTAAAAATGAAGCTCTTGTGGCTACAATATCTTTTCTCTCCATACAAAAACTCCGACCGTCATTAGCTTTTCAATATCTAAAGCCAAGTTTTCTTAACATTTTACGCAAAGACTGCTGCACAGTCTATATGAGCTTTTAAAATAGTTTTATGTTTTTTTAAGTGGTAGTATTCACCATTATCATAATACGAGGGTGAGTCAAATGAAAAGCTTAAATATTTTTTAAAATATTATTTATTGTGCAGAAGTGGTACAAAGCTGTATCACTTTTCAACATAATCTCCCCCACGCTCAATGCAAGTCCTCCAGTGCTTGCAAAGTGCATAAATTCCGTTAGAAAAAATTATTTTTATAGTCCGCGCAACCACTCATGCACTGTGTGGCGTATCTTTTCATCAGAACGGAACTTCTTTCCTCCCATTGCGTCTTTGAGTGGCCCAAACAAAGAGAAATCACTTGGAGCAGGGTCTGGTGAGTATGGTGGATGAAGAAGACACTGTGATTGTTACAAACTGTTGTACGGGCAGTGTGGGGCCTTACATTGTCAGGTTACAAAAGGACACCTGCTGACAGCAATCCACGTCGCTTTGATTTGATTGCAGGCCACAGATGATTTTTTAGGAGATTGTGTATGATGCACAGGTGACAGTGGTCCCTCTAGGCATGTATTGCTCCAAAATGACGCCTTTTTCGTCCCAAAAGAGAGTCAGCATAACCTTCCATACTGATGGTTCTGTTCGAAACTTCTTTGGTTTTGGTGATGAGGAATGACGCCATTCCTTGCTCGCTCTCTTGCAAGGGAGCCTTCACCTTCTCGTTCAAAGCACCGAAGAAGTTCTTCGCAAGCATCAACACGTCGTTCTCTGATTTCAAGAGTCAGCTGCCGTGGCACCCATCTTGCAGACAGTTTGTGAAACTGGAGCACACCATGCACAATGTGGTGTGCTGCCCCATGACTAATCTGTAAACATGCTGCAGTGTCATTCAGTGTCACTCGGCGGTTTTCCTTCACTATGGCTTCAACTGCTGCAATGTTCTGTGGAGTCGCAACTCGTTGTGCCTGACCTGGACGAGGAGCATCTTCCACTGAAGTCACACCATTTGCGAACTTCCTACTCCATCCGTAGACTTGCTGCTGTGACAGAGATGCATCACCGTACCGAACCTTCATTAGTCGATGAATTTCAATAGGTTTCACACCTTCACTACGCAAAAACCGAATAACAGAACGCTGTTCTTCCCTGGTGCAAGTCGCAATTTTTTTTTTTTTCTTTATTGTATTTCAATTCCCCTATCGGGGCGGGCTGGCAGCAGCATATGCGCTGCTCTTCAGCCGAAGGACATAGAACAAAACAATAGAAGACATTTAAAAACAGCAAAGGAGAGAAGAAGGCGAACATAGATATAAAAAGGGAGAACATCATGGAAGGCAATACACAAAAAACGGGGTGACTGTAAAATGGAGATAAAAAACTGTTTAAAAGTAGCACACACAAAAAGCCACACACTGCGACGATTAAAAGAAACACAAGGCACAGTATGACTGGAGCATAAAGGTGAAAGGTGTTGACGGCTGGCATAGCACACAGCGTAGCACTGACGGCGAACCTCAAGGCAGCACACACACGAGAAAAGCACGAAACACAACACTGACGTGGCACACTGATGTTGATCAATACAGAGGATCTGCCAGGTTCAAGGAGATGAGGGAGACCTGAAGAAGGGAGGGAGGGGAAGAGATGGGGGAGGGGAAATGGGGGGCGCTCGGAAGAGGGCCAGGTAGGGAGGGATGTGGGAAGGAGAGAGGCAAGTATGGGGTGCAGGGTCTCAGGGGAGGGGGGGATGGAGGAAAATCCGCTCTGGGAGAAGGAGGAAAGAGGAGAAGGGGGCCCTGGGGAGGGGGGGGGGGGAACAAGGCCGGGTTATAGTTGGAAGGAAGGGTATATGTCACGGCGAAGTTCGTCATCCGGGAGGGGGAGGCGTTGGAAATTGCCCTGATGAAGGAGATGGAGGGTGTGGAGGTGGAGAGAGGGAGGGATACAGCGATAGAGGCGCGGCAACGGGCGGGGGGTGGAGAGGAAGGAGGAAACCAGAGGGTGGGGGGGATCAACCCTGCGAACAATGTAAAGGATGCGGAGATGTTGGAGGAACAAGAGGAGGTGGGGGAAGGGGATCAGTTCATACAGGAGCCGTGTGGGGGAAGGAAGGCGGATACGGAAGGCAAGGCGGAGCGCATGGCGTTCAAGGATTTGGAGAGCCTTGTAAAAGCGGGTGGGGGCGGAGATCCAGGCGACGCTGGCATAACAGAGGATAGGACGGATGAGGGATTTGTAGGTGTGGAGGATGGTAGAAGGATGCAATCCCCATGTCCGGCCGGACAGGAGTTTCAGCAGGCGGAGGCGGGAATGGGCTTTCTGCTGGATCGTCAGGAGATGAGGGGTCCAGGTGAGGTGTCGGTCAAGGGTGAGGCCAAGGTATTTCAGGGTGGGGGTGAGTTGGATAGGACGACCATAAAGGGTGAGGTAGAAATCTTGGAGGCGAAAGGAGCGAGTGGTACGGCCTATGATGATTGCCTGGGTTTTGGAGGGGTTGAGACGGAGGAGCCACTGGTTACACCAAGTGGTGAACTGGTTAAGGTGGGTTTGGAGGGTACGTTGAGACCTTTGAAGGGTAGGATAGAGAGCCAGGAAGGCGGAGTCATCAGCATATTGGAGAAGGTGAACTGGTGGGGGTGGCTTGGGCATATCAGCTGTATACAAGAGATAAAGGAGAGGGGAGAGGACAGAACCCTGGGGGACGCCAGCCGTGGGATAAAAGATACGGGAGTTGGTGTTGTGGAGGGCGACATAGGAAGGACGGTGCGAGAGGAAGGAAGCGACCAGACGGACAAAATTGATAGGCAGGGCGTAGGTTTGGAGTTTAAAGAGGAGACCGGGATGCCATACACGGTCATAGGCATTTTGGAGGTCAAGGGAAACAAAAATGGCGGAGCGACGGGAGTTGAGCTGGAGGGACAGAAGGTGAACAAGGTTGAGGAGTTGGTCATCAGCAGAGAAGGAGGGTCGGAAGCCACACTGGGTAAGGGGGAGGAGGTGGTGTTGAGCAAGGTGCCGATGGATACGGTGGGAGAGGATGGATTCAAGGACCTTACTGAAGACGGAGGTGAGGCAGATGGGACGATAGGAAGAGGCGGCAGAAGGGGGTTTGTTGGGTTTGAGGAAGAGGAGGACGCGGGAGGTCTTCCACAGGTCAGGGTAGAAGCCAGTAGAGAGGATGACATTATAGAGATGGGCGAGGACAGTTAGGAAGGAATAGGGGCTTTCTCGAAGGTGACGGTAGGTGACACAGTCGTGACCAGGGGCCGTGTTGCGTTTGGACTGGAGGAGAAGTTTAATGTCTTGTGCTGTGATGGGAGTGTTGACGTCCGAGGGGGGCAACTGCCCCAAGTACTGGAGACTAGGAGCAAGTGGAGCGACTGAGGTATCAGCACGTTCCATGACGGTGGGGAAAAGAGAATAATCAAAGTGGGGATCATCGGGGATGGAGAAGACCTCGGAAAGGTGGGAAGCGAAGTGGTTGGCCTTACTGAGGTTGTCTGGAAGGGGGCGATCGTTATGGAGAAGGGGGTAGTGGGGAGCGGAAAGGGAACCAGTAAGACGATGGAAGGCAGACCAGTACTTGGAGGAGTTGATAGGGAGGGTGGCATTGAGTCATGTGCAGGTCTGGCGCCAGTCCCGGCGTTTCGTTGCTGTAATAAGGTTCCGTACGTGTCGCTGTATTTGCCGGTGGCGTTGGAGTGTATCCCTGTCACGAGTGCGGAGGAAGGAGCGATAGAGGCGGCGGGATTCACGGAGGAGGAGGACAGCCCGCGGAGGGAGAGTGGGACGGTGTGGGTGGATGGTTTTAGTAGGAACATGGGCCTCCACGGCGTCAGTAATTACCGTCTGAAGGAAGGACGAGGCGCGGATGATGTCGTCAGGATGGCGATAGGTAAGAGGGTGGCTTTCGACCTGGGTGGAGATGGAGTCCCGGTAGGCAGCCCAGTTGGCACGGCGATAGTCATGGACGACCTTGGGAGGGGGTGCAGGTTGCGGAGCTGGAGGGGGGCGGTTTGCAGACGTTATGGTGAGAAGGACAGGGAGGTGATCGCTACCTGTGGGGTCAAGGACGGCGACAGTGATACGCCCAAGGAGGTTGGCGGAGGCAATGACAACATCGGGGGTGGTGTTACTTTCGGGTCGGGTGTGCTGGGGAATGGGAACAAGGTCACCCTGGATTGTGGAGAGGAACTGATGCCACCGCCGAAGGGCAGCAGGAGTGCGGCTATGGACGTTGAGGTCGGCGGCAATCACATAGGTGGAGAAGGTGTGATCAATGTGTGAGATGAAGTCATAAGGAAGAGGAGCAGTGGAGCGGACATAGATGGTGGCACAGGTAATGGTGAGGGAGGGGAAGAAGACGCTAAGGATAAGGTGTTCAGTGGGGTCATTGAGGAGAGGTTGTGGCCGGACGGGGATATGCTTAAGGTGGCCAATCGCGACTCCACCCTGCGCACGAGGACCAGGAGCATCAGTGCGGTGGAGGATATAGGGGGAGGAGCGGACAGAATGGTGGGGCTGGAGAAAGGTTTCATTCAGGAGGAAGGCGTCGACCTGGTGGTGGGAGAGGGTGTGCATGAGGAGGTATTTGTTGGAGCGGAAGGAGCGAATGTTCTGGAAGAGGATGCGAGACTCGTGCCGCGCCATGACGGGAAGGAGGGGGGGAAGAGAGGGAAGGGAAGAGACTTAAACTAGGGTGTCGAGGCGGGTGAAGGTGAAGTGGGCTTGGTTGTGGGAGTAAGTGGCGAAGGTGTTCAGGTGGAACACAGAGCGAGCAGCAAGGGATATTTGTTGGAAGGTGTGCGGGCGCTGAAAAGGGTGAATGTTTTGGAGTACAACGGTAATGAACCGGATGATGTCCTCGGCCGTGGGGGGTGGACGGAGGGAATTGTTAGGATGGACAGGAGGATCGACGGGATGAACTGGGACTGTAAGTTCAGGGGTGGCTGGAGGGGGTTTAGCTTTACACTTGTAGGAGTATGTGGGATGGGGGCCATTGCAGGTATTACAGGAAGGAGGAGCAGCGAGGTTGGGGCAGTTCTTGAGAAAGTGGGAGGCCTTGCAATGGGGACAGGTGGGGGGGTTTTTGCAGTTGGGAGTCAGGTGGTCATTGTACATCAGGCACCGTTGGCAACGGTAGGATTGGGGAGGGGATTTGGAGGATTCAACAGGGTGGCGACGGTGGTATATCAGGGCACCCTGGGTGAGGAGATGGTCTATGGACGGGGCGGACTCTGAGAATACCCGCATGAGGTAGGTGGGACCAGAGGCATTGTGGATACGGCGAGCAGAGCGGATGTCCAAGTCCGGGTGGGAGTTCAATTCTACCAACACTTCATCCTCTGTGATCACCGGGCTGAGCTTGGTGATCACAGCGGTGTAGGTGGGGGGGCGACGGGGAGGCTGGGGCTGACGAGGAGTGGAAGCGGAAAGGAAGGGTGTCAGAGAGGCGTGGGGGCCAAACATAACTCGTGGGAGTTTTCGCAGGAGGTCTGTGTGAAATGATGGGGATGGGGACTTGATAAGGACTGAGTCCCTGCGGGGAATGAGTTGGGAGATGGGAGCACCAGGTAAGTACTTTCGTATTTCCTTGGTGAGGGTACGAGCGTCGAGGAACTTAGGATCGGGAGTGGACAGGACAAAGGTGTGGAGGGTGGGGGCCAAGGTAGGGGTGGCAGGAGGAGGGGTGGTGTCCATGGTGACGGCAGGGGGAGGGGGAGGGGGAGGTGGCGTTGATTTTTTGTGGGAAGTGGCGGGAGCAGAGTCGGTAAGGACGCGCTTTTGGGGTTTTTTGGAGACTGGAGGCTGGGAGGAGGGGAGAGGGACGGGGAGGAGAGGGAGGTGGCGGGTGGCAGATCCCTGTGGCGTAGTGGAGGCACCGGGAGAAGCAGCTGGTTCAGTGGTGGCGATGGTGGCTCGGCGCAACGTGATGCGTGCGGGAGATGCAGAAGACGAAGCGACGGGGTCGGTGAGAGAGGGGAAGCCAACCACCTGAGGGGCGGCAGCAGAGGCGGCAACAGAGGCGTACGTGAGGGCGGGGGTAGTAGTGGGAGCTGTTGAGGGTGTGGAGGCTGGAGGAAGGGTGTAGAGGTGTGGGTATACAGCAGGGGAGGAGATAGGGGGGTGGGTAAGTGGAGGAAGGGAAGGGGAGGTGGAAGGAGGGAGGCCAGAGGCGGCACTCCAGGAAGTGACTGTGGGAGAGGGGGAGGGGGAGGTGTAGATGACGGTGGAGGTGGGAGTACTCATTGCAGACGAACGGCGACGGACAGACGGACGTGCAGCAGGCGGCGTCGGCGTCGGCGTCGGCGATGGGCAGCGGCGAACAGCAGGCGGCGTCGGCGTCGGCGTCGGCGTCGGCGTCGGCGTCGGCGGCGAACAGGCGGACGAACAGCAGGTGGCGGCGGCGGCGGCGGCGGCAGCGGCAGCGGTTACGACGACGGCGATGGACAGCCAGCAGGCGGACGGACGGACGAACGAACGAACGAACGAACGAACAGCGACAGCAGCGGGCAGACAGACAGACACACACAATCTTCGAAGACGGAGATTCCACCCTGAGAGTAGCCCAGGCTTTGCAATCTGACGCTTTCGAAGGAGGGGATCCAACCCTCTAGATCCGCAAGTCGCAAGTGGGGCGGCCATATTTATACCGATATTGCGACGGTATGTGTGCATCTGCACTATGCTGCCACCTACAGGCCATTCTGCACACTGTTTGTAGGACGCTTACCAACTTACAGGATGACGGCGCAAAATTTCGATTTGTTATTACAAATTTAAGATTAGCATTTGACTCACCCTCGTATTTCGGATCTGAGCGAAAGATTACCTCTTTGTGGAAATCATCTAACCCTGTGATGTATTTTATTTGTAATGTATTTTATTTGAGAGGAAAAGCTTGGCTTTAGGGCATCTTCATTTTCGATTACACTTTTATTGGATTCCTTACTGACGCGTGGCACTGTTTTACGGTGATCTATCATGCTTCTGCGATTGTTTCTTGCGTATCCCTACAAAATCGCAAAATTTTTCTTGGCAGTTTTCCAGCTCTTTGAAAACGTTATATATTTTGTACACAGTGTTCATAGACTGTCGCCTAATACCACTCAGATTCGATGGTTCAAATGGTTCAAATGGCTCTGAGCACTATGGGACTTAACATCTTAGGTCATCAGTCCCCTAGAACTTAGAACTACTTAAACCTAACTAACCTAAGGACATCACACACATCCACGCCCGAGGCAGGATTCGAACCTGCGACCGTAGCAGTTCCGCGGATCCGGACTGAAGCGCCTAGAACCGCACGGCCACCGCGGCCGGCTTCAGATTCGATGTTATTCACATGTTAAACGTCAACGAACAGACTCACTCCCGCACTTTTGTTGTATAGCTGCAGACGGGATGGATATTGGACTGGTAGGGGGGGGGGGAGTGGTCACGTGAGGTGCGGAGTGCGGGACGATTGACGTTGAGCCGTCTGGCCAGAGTCAAAATAGTATAGTCGCTCCTAAGTAACCGACCGATCTAGTATAGAGAATGTGACGCATTTTGAAAGAGATATCAAGCGAACGGCGCTGGGCGGTAGCGTAGTGTGAGCACGGCCCCCGAGATGGCGGGCGCGGCGGCTCGCGCCAGTTTACTGCCCCCCAGGGACGGCTGCCTCCGCCGCCGCCGCCACCGCTGCCGCCTCCATTAGCTTATTCAGCCGCCTCTGCTGCTGCTGCCGCCGCCGCCGCCTTTGGCACACCCCACGCACCACTCCCTCCGCGCCAGCATCACAGCCACCCCCCAGAGACGCGGCCTAAAGAGACGGCTCGTTTCGCAATTTTTTTCGTATTAGTACGCTGTGATCTACAGGACTCGCTTCGGATGAATGTAACGTGGCACCGTTTCGGTGGCAAATATCCTACTCTGCTTTCCTCCTGAAGGAAAAAGAAGCTGTTTTAGATAAATAACAGTTGTACTGTAGCCTTTCGAAACTAAGGGTCCCAGCTTTGAATTAGTAACACACTTTATTCAATCGGATAAAAATAGGCAAAGTGGGCATCATTAAGAAGTACAAGTTGAATATTGGTTCCATAGTCTCGAGTGCGGACATTGGTTTAAGAGCGGTTGTGGACGAGAGGTACGAACAATGGGTGAGGTTCAGAACTTTTTTTCATAGAAGGATTGTTTTTATTAAAATGGCGATTTTACCACTTTATTGTACACACATTCGTGTATGTAATAAATTTTTTTACCTTATAATAAATTAAAAATGGCGGCTGTAGTCCTTGTCAAAATATATGCCTCTCGGTGTGTCCTGGTTTGCGTAAAGCGGTATACAGACTCTTGGCTATTTCCGAAAGCCACAAAAATAGGAAATTCTTAAATCAAAATGAATTTGGTGATGGGATGGGGGGTGGAGGAGGGGGGGGGGGCATAACGATGGAGTTTCGAAAAATACCTAAAAAGAAGTGGTATCTAATTGAAAAACTTGTCACTTCGTTGATTATTTTCTGAGTTATAATGATTAAAGAATATTAAATTCGAATAAAAAAGGCTCACTCTAAGACCATCTAAATTAAATTA
This sequence comes from Schistocerca serialis cubense, assembly GCF_023864345.2. Lineage (NCBI taxonomy): Eukaryota > Metazoa > Arthropoda > Insecta > Orthoptera > Acrididae > Schistocerca > Schistocerca serialis. The sequence goes on along the minus strand of NC_064641.1, from coordinate 667,734,270 downwards.
CCTTTCATTTAAAAGAATCAAATGAATCAGTTAATCTGTTGAGGCTCTGTAGCGCTTCGTGTGCTTAAAAATGTTGTTTCGAGGAAAATTCGTTTAAAGTTTGAGATAGCACCATAGAGGCGTCATTGCTCCTTCTCAGAAATGCTCTGGTTCTGAATTTGGTGCTGAATTTTTTCAGTCTGGGTTGCTTTAACAAATTTTCTCCACGCCGACCGCGCGTTTCCTGTCAAATAACTCCCCGAAGAATTTACTGTTTGTGCCAAGAACGCTTTCTAACAGTTTCATGGTGTTCAGAAATGATCAATAACGTTCATTGAATACTCCTGCAGCTACACTCCTGGAAATTGAAATAAGAACACCGTGAATTCATTGTCCCAGGAAGGGGAAACTTTATTGACACATTCCTGGGGTCAGATACATCACATGATCACACTGACAGAACCACAGGCACATAGACACAGGCAACAGAGCATGCACAATGTCGGCACTAGTACAGTGTATATCCACCTTTCGCAGCAATGCAGGCTGCTATTCTCCCATGGAGACGATCGTAGAGATGCTGGATGTAGTCCTGTGGAACGGCTTGCCATGCCATTTCCACCTGGCGCCTCAGTTGGACCAGCGTTCGTGCTGGACGTGCAGACCGCGTGAGACGACGCTTCATCCAGTCCCAAACATGCTCAATGGGGGACAGATCCGGAGATCTTGCTGGCCAGGGTAGTTGACTTACACCTTCTAGAGCACGTTGGGTGGCACGGGATACATGCGGACGTGCATTTTCCTGTTGGAACAGCAAGTTCCCTTGCCGGTCTAGGAATGGTAGAACGATGGGTTCGATGACGGTTTGGATGTACCGTGCACTATTCAGTGTCCCCTCGACGATCACCAGTGGTGTACGGCCAGTGTAGGAGATCGCTCCCCACACCATGATGCCGGGTGTTGGCCCTGTGTGCCTCGGTCGTATGCAGTCCTGATTGTGGCGCTCACCTGCACGGCGCCAAACGCGCATACGACCATCATTGGCACCAAGGCAGAAGCGACTCTCATCGCTGAAGACGACACGTCTCCATTCGTCCCTCCATTCACGCCTGTCGCGACACCACTGGAGGCGGGCTGCACGATGTTGGGGCGTGAGCGGAAGACGGCCTAACGGTGTGCGGGACCGTAGCCCAGCTTCATGGAGACGGTTGCGAATGGTCCTCGCCGATACCCCAGGAGCAACAGTGTCCCTAATTTGCTGGGAAGTGGCGGTGCGGTCCCCTACGGCACTGCGTAAGATCCTACGGTCTTGGCGTGCATCCGTGCGTCGCTGCGGTCCGGTCCCAGGTCGACGGGCCCGTGCACCTTCCGCCGACCACTGGCGACAACATCGATGTACTGTGGAGACCTCACGCCCCACGTGTTGAGCAATTCGGCGGTACGTCCACCCGGCCTCCCGCATGCCCACTATACGCCCTCGGTCAAAGTCCGTCAACTGCACATACGGTTCACGTCCACGCTGTCGCGGCATGCTACCAGTGTTAAAGACTGCGATGGAGCTCCGTATGGCACGGCAAACTGGCTGACACTGACGGCGGCGGTGCACAAATGCTGCGCAGCTAGCGCTATTCGACGGCCAACACCGCGGTTCCTGGTGTGTCCGCTGTGCCGTGCGTGTGATCACTGCTTGTACAGCCCTCTCGCAGTGTCCGGAGCAAGTATGGTGGGTCTGACACACCGGTGTCAATGTGTTCTTTTTTCCATTTCCAGGAGTGTATATGCAGAGTGACTCAGCTGCTCTCACCAATGGTTTTAGGCAACCTGCAACACCATGAAAAAACCACTCGTCAGATTTTCGTATTCTCTCTATTAGTCCTACAGGCAAAATAAACACGATATATTTATGGGATAGTTAATGTAGTTAAATTTTGAAATGGGATACGTTAACGCTGGAGGCCCCGATTTTAGCATTATTCAAGAAAACCGCGATTTAAGATCACTTCTGTATGGTTTTCTTGAATAATTCGGAACCTGCAGCCTCTAGCGAAAACGTACCATGGTAAGAATACAAAACTTCCCTACATTAAATTTCCTACAAAAGGGTGCTCTTCATTTTTTCTCTATTAGCTTCATAGTTAGCACATACCGAACGAGAAAATATGAAAATATTGCGCGGGGTGTTTGAAGGCACCTGGGGGGGGGGGGGGGGGGGGTGTATAAAACCTATCGATACGGGCAGCTGAATCACCTTGTATGCTGGTATTTCAAAATTCTTTTGACTCACAAAGAAGACGTTTCGATACCAGTTCCCAAACGCTCTCCTTGAAGTTCTCCTTGTCATTTTGCGTATTGGCACCGGTGCATCTTTTAATAAAATCTAGATTGAAGTTCGTATACTGGTCCAATCTTTTCTTGAACTAATTTATCAAGTGCCTACAGATGCCTATGTTTCGATCAACGCACGTTTCCATTCAACACGCTGTAACTTCTAAAATAGTTACACATCCAAAAAATCTTCTTGTAGGCATAATCTATATACCTCATGGATGCAAATTACGTAAAGAAATACATTTTTTCAATGGTATCGACCGGTAACCTCGCCTTAATGCAGTTTTTCACGCTAGTATTGTCTGTACGAGCTTTTCTCCGTAGTTACTGGAAAGCTAGGTACACTTGCACTTGCTTACTGTTTCAGGCCTTGGTTGCCATCTAAAATTTTTACCCACTGCCTCTACCATATTTCTCTCTGTTATGCAACTGAGTGTTCTTTGATCCCTCTTTGTGCGTCTGATCAAGAGGTGTACCCTAAAGACCATTTTCCCCCGATTCGTTCCAGTTCTCTACCATATTTCTCTCTGTTATGCAACTGAGTGTTCTTTGATCCCTCTTTGTGCGTCTGATCAAGAGGTGTACACTAAAGACCATTCTCCCCCGATTCGTTCCAGTTCCTCTTCATTAACAGTCCGATCTACCACCAAACTGCAACATTCATTTGTATCTCCACATTTCTTCCTGTCTGTATTGTTTATCATCCACGCTTCATTTCCGCATATGGTTACATTCCAGACAAACAGTTTCCGAAAAGCCTTCCTCGCATGTAAATTTATTATTGTTCGTTAGCGTATGTGTCTTTTCCGGCGACGCCTTTCTTGCCGTTGTCAGTCTATACTTCATGTCTACCTTTCGTTGGCTTAACACACTGGACTCGCATTCGGGAGGACGACGGTTCAGTCCTGCGTCCAGCCATCCTGATTTAGGTTTCCCGTGATTTCCCTAAATCATTGCAGGCAAATGTTGGGATGGTTCCTTTGAAAGGGCACTGCCGAATTCCTCCCACGTCCTTTCCTAATCCGATGAGACCGATGACCTCGCTGTCTGGTCTCCTCCCCCAAACAACCCAACCCAACCCTCACTTTCTTTGGCGATTAACAATTACTATACACCAAAATATAAAGTTTCAGAAATTTTTCAGCCTCTTATCTAATTCTCCTAGTACCACATGACGTACTTCATCTAGATCTACACCTACCTACAAACTCCGCATGTCACCTTGCAATACATCGCGGTGGGTACCTCGTACTACTACTACTAGTCTTTTCCTTTCCTGTTCCACTCGCAAAACGACGATGGAAAAGTGATTGTGTCCATGCCTCTGTACAAGGCGTAGTTTCTCTTACCTGGTCTCCACGGTCCTTACGCGAAATGTCCGTTGTTTCCTTTTGCAGTCAGCTGCAGGTGCGTCTTCTCTAAATTTTCTGAATACTGTTTTGCGTAGACGAGCTGCAGTTTCCTTAAGAATCCGACGTCGATCATCCATCTTTCCTATCACCTGCTTAATGTGCTTGTTCCAGTTCACAACTCTGAACAACGTTACGCCATGAGTGGTGCACCTATCGACAACGCAGGATGCGGGAGAGGCAATTATTTTTTTCCGTCGAGTTTCCTTTGTGTGTACAGTATCACAGTGAACATCTCCCTGAGAGAAGACTCCTTGGAGAACGAACGTTACCATCGTGTCATAGATGCCAGCAACTGGAGCAATAGTATTGGTTGCCACTGGTTACACGTGAAGGTAATCTCTTGTAAGCATATCTCGTGATTTGTATGGCAGGCGTTGCGTATCTCACGTGTTGATGTCGTTGTCTGGGCTCTACGTCTGAAGTGACTATGTCTTTATCTTTCAAGAACATAATAGATGTTCTTTGCTGTCCCTCAAATGTCGACGTAGAGGGTGTTCGACAATTGCCCTGGTCACCATGTTCTCGACGTCTCCAACTCACTGAAAACATTTTATAATGCGTTGCTGAGAGACATGCACGCTACTAAGATCGATGAACTCTGGCATAAACAATACAGATGACTTAGTTTTAACTTTTCATCAGAACTCAGTTCCTACCCATCCTGGTCGCAGCCACTGTTGCTGACAGAGGTATTACGAGGGGCGTTTAATATGCAACGCAACATATCTTTTATTCGTCAAATTTGGTAGAAAAAATGCTGAATTTATTGTTGGACTTCGTGGAATGACTTCGTTGATCCATTATGGACCATGGGACAATGGCTGCCATGTATTCCTTGATGCAGTAATTTACCAACAGCCGTATGTATTGTAGAAATTTATTTTATGAACTTCTTATATGCTACCAATTTCGGCATTACATTGATGCCATCTTCAGGCCCCACACGTCATAGTCATAAAATCGCTACACGGAATGAGATATATTACTGGACCCGTGAATCAAATCGTTATCCCACAGCTCTTGGTGGCCAGGCGACACAGACAGATTCTCGGATCCAGTTATATGGCTCCTTCCGTGTAGCGATTTACGACTAAGACGTGTGGAATGCCGAAACTGGTAGCACATAAGATCATAAAATAAATTTCTACAATACATACGGCTGTCGGTAAATTATTGCATCAAGGAATTCGTGGAATGTTCCCGCTGCAGCCCCTATAGTTTCATGAAGTTCCGACAGGTGGCGACAGTATACGTATCGTCCAAAATGGCGTCTGTTACGGAGGTTTGTTCCAAACAGAAGGCTTTCATTTAGTTTCTTTTGGCAGAAAACCGGAACATCAGAGATATGCTAACGCGCTTGCAGAATGTTTGCGGAGATGTGGCAGAAAACAAAAGCACGGTGATCCGCCGAGCGAGGATTCTATCTTCATCGCAACAAGGTCGGGCAAACCTGTCCGATCTCCCACGTGCCGGCTGGCCGCACACAGCTGTGATTCCTGCAATTGTGGAACGTGCGAACACTCTGACTCAAGATGATCGACGGATCACAATCAAAAACCTCGTTGCTCAGCTGCACGTCTCTGTTGTTAGTGATGACACACTAGCCCTCCGGTTAGGGTACTCAAAAGTGTGTGACTGTTGGGTACCTCGCCGTGAAACAGAAGAACATAAAGAGCAACGGAGGATCATCTCAACGGAATTGAGTGCACGTTACGAGGCTGATTGTGACAGTTTTTTGTCTAACATGGTCACAGATGATCAAAAATGGGTTCATCACTTTGAACCGGAAACGGCAGTCTATTTCTTCTCCGAACAACAAACTCAAAGCTACACCCGCAGATGGTAAGGTCACGGTGGCGATCTTCTAGGACTCTGAAAGGGTTATTCTGTTTGAAGAGCTCCGTCAAGGAGCAACAGTCAACTTCAAGTGTATTGAGCTACACTCAGGAAAATGAAGGAACGACATCAACGCGCTCGTCACCACGAAAATCAAACGTACTCCTTCTCCATGCCAACGCAAGGCGACACACAAGTCTGGGTACCCGAGACGAGATCACAAAACTTCATTGGACTGTTTCTCCTCATCCGCCCTATAGCCCGGGTCTCAACCATCCGTCTTCCATCCATTTGACCCAATGAAGCATGCAGTCCACTGGAAGCCCTATATGGGATGATGGGGAGCTTATTGATGCAACAAGACGTTGGCTCCGACGTCTACTAGTAGAGTGGTACCACGCGGGCACACAGGCCTTTCCAGTAAGATGACGTAAGCCCGTCGCACTGAACGGAGGTCATGTTGAAGAAAGGCAGACGCGACAAGGTGTTTGAAATTATAGGAGAGGACATCGAAAAAATGCACCAACTAAGCCGCTGGCGAAATGATGCTTGGCAGAGAGAATGGGATTCCACAGAAAAGGGGCGTCACGTCTACACCTTTTTACCAGACATCAAGGAAGGAATATTTCCTCACGGGCCATAGTCCATACCCAGAACATCTCCAACCTTTTGGTCTCAGCCGAACACCCATGTGCACTTGCGGAGAACTAGGAACTCCTGAACATGTCACTTTACACCATGACAGACTCACATACATACTATCTCTCAGTACGACAATATAGGACAAATTCAACGACAACCGAACGATTGGAGCAAATAGAATGATATTAACGATAATGTTTGACACACGATATACGAATTACATAAACAAGATAAATGCATACTCAAATAAGAACAAACACACAAACACGGGAACAGGGTACGTGGAACGACACAGGCGCAGACACAAACACAAACACAGAAATAGATGCTGAAACAGATACAAGCAGTAAAGTTAATATACAGACCTAAATGTGAGATAAGAGTAAATTAGGGAACACAGAAATGGATCAACTGTTATTTAAATGTACGTGGAAACGTATTTAGTAACACATGTAATATAAATGATATAATTGTGATTAAACTTAGTTAAAATAATATCAGCAATAAATATGATTAGTTGTTAAACATAGATTAGGTTTTACCTTACAGACAACACAAATACCATGCACACAACTTGATAAATAAGAAAGTCAAAGATACACATATAATGTATCGATTATGTCCTTGTGTAAGGCACATATGACCTGTAACGAATGTGATGTAAGCGAAATATAGCTCACGCCTGTGCGCATATATTTATAAAATGAGCATAAAAGATATTTTGTACGCTATCTCGAATGTGTCAGGCTCGATAACTACCAAGATCTCACAATAGAGATAACTAGGTGGTGGGATCTCCATTATAAATCTATATATTTGTTATCTTCTATTTCTCCTTCTTAAATGCAAGATCCTTGTTATTTTAGAAAATTTTTGAGAATTTAGGTCATAGTCTCTGTCTGCCTTCTGTTCATAAACCGATAATTTTAAGATTTTTCATTTCTTAATTACTCGTAAGTCTTTATTTATTTAAAACTGCGGTATTATTAATCCTTATTACAACAAGAATTGTCGAACAAGTTTCACATTCGGTACATGTACAGTTTTATGTTGGAAAAATACGTCCTGTCTTAGTAACTAGGCGGCAGGTCATTTGTAAATGGCAGCAGCAAATAAGTGATAAATTACGTTGATTTGTAGCCAGAAGAATGGGGAAGAATATGTTATATTGGAATCCCGAATAAAACCAATCTGCTTTCAGAAAAAAAATGTTTGTTACATTATTGACTTAATGCCCCTCATACTAGTGTGCTGCATGATCACAATATGTAAGACTTTGTTATTTGCTGTCCTTCCTGGTGTTGCAATTTGAATAACCATCCTTAAAATGAACCAGCCAATTTGACAATAACTAACGGCTTCTCGGACAATGTTCCCTGTTATTCATACACACTTACTGATATTTGAACTCATCAAAAAATGGTTCAAATGGCTCTGAGCACTATGGGACTTAACTGCTGAGGTCATCAGTCCCCTAACCAACCTAAGGACATCACACACATCAATGCCCGAGGCAGGACTCGAACCTGCGACCGTAGCGGTCGCGTGGTTCCAGACTGTAGCGCCTAGAACCAATCGGCCACTCTGGCCGGCTTGAACTCATCGCTAGGGCATATAAATCAAAGAAATAATAATATATGAAGTTGCTATGAAGATCTGAGTTCATCACTCTCATGTCAAGTGGAACTTTTCATTTGGCTTTCGGTCAGAGAGAGTTTTGTTTCCTCTTTACTGGTGCGCACCACCAGATAGCTCGTTGTCTGCGTTGTCATCGATTTCAGTGCTGGAGGTGCGAGCACCCAGCGAGTAAAGGGGCAGTAGGTCGGTGGACAGCCGACCCGGAGTAGTGAAGCAACTTAAATCACTTAATAGAAGCAAGTCTACTGGTCCAGACTGTACACCAGTTAGATGCCTTTCAGTGTATGCTGATGCAATAGGTCCAAACTTAACAGTCATATTACAACCGTTCGATCGATGAAAGATCCGTACCCAAAGACAGGAAAGTTGCACAGGTCACACCAATGTTCAAGAAAGGTACTAGGAGTAATCCACTAAATTACAGGCCCATATCATTAATGTCGATATGCAGCATGATTCAGGAACATATATTGTGTTCAAACGATGTGAATTACCTCGAGGAAAACGGTACATTGACTCACAGTCAATGCGGATTTAGAAAACATTGTTCTTGTGAAACACAACTAGCGCTTTACTCACATGAAGTGTTGCTATTGACAAGGGGTTTCAAATGGATTCCGTATTTCTGGATTGCGGGATGGCTTTTGACACTGTACCACACAAGCGGCTTGTAGTGAAATTGCGTGCTTATGGAACATCGTCCCAGTTATGTGACTGGATTCGTGATTTCCTGTCAAAGAGATCTCAGTTAGTAGTAAATGACGGAAAGTTATCGAGTAAAACAGAAGTGATTTCTGGCGTTCCCCAAGGTAGTGTTGTAGATCTTTTCCTGGGAGACAACCTGAGCAGCCCTCTTGGGCTGTTTGCAGATGAAGCTGTCGTTTATCGACTAATAAAGTCATCAGAAGATCAAAAGAAATTGCAAAACGATTTAGAAAAGATATATGCATGGTGCGAAAATTGCCAATTGAGCCTAAATAACGAAAAGTGTGAGGTCATTCACATGACTGCTAAAAGGAATCAGTTAAACTTCGGTTACACGATAAATCAGTCAAATCTAAAGGCCGTAAATTCAACTAAATACCCAGGAATTACAATTACGAACAACTTAAATTGAAGGAACACACAGAAAATGTTGTGGGGAAGGTTAACCAAAGACTGCGTTTTATTGGGAAGACATTCAGAAAATGTAACAGATCTACTAAAGAGACTGTCTACACTACGCTTGTCCGTCCTCTTTTAGAATACTGCTACGCCGTGTGAGATCCTTACCAGACAGGATTGACGGAGTACACCGGAAAAGTTCAAATAAGGGCAACACGTTTTGTATTATCGCGAAATAGGGGAGTGAGTGTCACTAAAATGATACAGGTTTTGGGATGGACATCATTAAAACAAAGGCGTTTTTCGTTGCGGAGGAATCGTCTCACGAAATTCCAATCACCAACTTTCTCCTCCGAATGCGAAAATATTTTGTTGACGCCGACCTACGTAGGGAGAAACGATCACCGTTATGAAATAAGGGAAATGAGAGCTCACACGGAAAGTAATAGATGTTCGTTCTTTCCGTGCGCTATATGAAATTGGAATAATAGAGAATTGTGAAAGTGGTTCTATTAACCCTCTGCCAGGCACTTAAACGTGATTTGGAAAGTATCCATGTAAACGTAGATGTAAATGTAGAGCGATGTCGATAGTAGAGCTGGTGTGCCCAGGAATCGGGACTTTGAATCCACTGACGCTGGCTTGGCCGCAGAGTGTGAGCACAAAGCCCGGGAATGCGGTTTTTCTCTTTTCCGGAAGAGAGGACAATTACTCCAGGAGATACACAAGTAGAAGCTTCCTTATTACAGGAAGAGCACTAACAGTTTCCTTTGCAATGGAATCCGATCAGTTTAATTCTGAGTTGTGAATAGTGTACATTGAAGGGTGCAAGAATATGCACTGCGTGTTGCAGTTTTTCAGGTCAAAGGAGATGCTTTTATCTGCTGACTGGGCGTTCTCTATAAACCCCGGTGTAGTTATTACGTTGATCATAACCAAGACTGTATGCGTATTTTTACACAGAAATGCAATTGCTGATTTTGCATAAGTCGTATCCTAGTTGGTTGGTAAGACTTTGGCTAGTAGTCAGTAGCTGGTGAATGGTTGGTAGAAGTATTATTTGGTTTTATTGTAAACGTATCAATGCCCAGTTATAAAGTCTGAGTGCTGGTAACCTGATTTTATTGACTGCATTAGGATGGTTCTGGTTGAATGTAAAAAAATGTCTCTGAGCACTATGTGACTTAACTTCTGAGGTCATCAGTCCCCTAGAACTTAGAACTACTTAAACCTAAGGACATCACACACACACCCATGCCCGAGGTACGATTCGAACCTGCGACCGTAGCGGTCGCGCGGTTCCAGACTGTAGCGCCTAGAACCGCTCGGCCACTACGGCCGGCTGGTTGAAGGTTATTTTTCGTTTTGTGCTTATAGCATTTTCGAGCCAAGGGGCCCACTATAGTGAGCGTCTGTGTTGTTGTTATTGTCCCAAATTTAGAGTTATCTTAGCGGTAAGAATTTCATGTTGTTTTGTCATTGTGCTGAAGAAATTTTAATTCGTTTATAGTGTTGTTCTAATGCCAATGCTTCAGGAACTAAAACTGTGCCGCATATTTGAGTTCAGATTGTTAGTCTGGTGTTCTTTTCGTTGTAGAGGAATTCTTTTTAATAAACATTGTTTGCCAACGTAATTCCACGTCTGCACATCCAGAGCCCGAGCCACTCACCACCCAAATCCTACGTTACAATCCTGGAGCGGGCTCTTTTACACATGCCTATAGAAATATTGTAACGTGTGTATCGTATACAATGAAATGGCATAAGACACTATTTGTAATGTAACTCTTAAAGTTTCAAGGTATCTAAGAACTTAGTTGCAACATTTCCTCGTACAAGATGACACATTGTTAATGCCAGAATGTCATTTCACTGTGGATCTTGTGGCGGCGCCCCGCTTCCTCCGTGCACTAACTTTACACAAGATAAGTTATTTTATCAATTTAATGTTCCGTAAGGAACCTGAATGCACCTCGATCGAGCCATCGACCAGAGGGAACTCCACATGAATCCTGAGTCTGTGTAACTATCCCCCTAATTATTCACTATCTTCTGATAATATTCCAGCCCTCCTTTACTATATCAGACTACATAGGGATGGCTGAGAAGGAACTTGCAATGTTCCAAGTCAGGTGTGAAATCACCTGTTCCTCAGATTAACTCACCTGGGTTGGATAAACGAATTGTTATTTACGAAAGTAAACATCTTATTCTTCGTCCAAAAATAACAGAGATCCATCCAAACATTCAATGATAAGTTCTCACTATCTTCCTCAATAAAAATCAGTAAAAACCAATGTACTAAATCACTTGCAACAACTTTTGAAATGCATGCTACTGTATTTTGCCTTAGCTTTTAACAAGTGCCATTTGAAGTCACCAACGAGCCTTTGTAATGACTCAGTACAGTCACAAAAACCGATATAGTCTACTCGGCGCGGAATACAGCAATATCAAAGTACACAGGTATTATTACGGTACGATAGTGTTATCATGCAGGTAAAAAAAGAAGGGAAATGGCGATACAAGCTTACGCAGTACTTTGTTTGAAGCCAGAGTGGACGGTGCCTACCGCCATCTTAAACAGCCCAAAACATTAGCAGATCACTGTTGACGATTGCTTCTTGTTCAGTATTTCTGTCGTGTGCGAGAAACAACACTAAAATTACAGTGCTTACATGAATAACATAATGCAAGGGAGGCAATTTCGAACGTTTTTCTTTTCCTGAATGGGCATTTGCTTTAGTAATTTGGTCTCGTTAAAGTAACTGCTACATTTTTGATGTTAATGTTTCCGAAAAACGTACAGTCTTGCTCAAAAGTATCCGAACGACCTGAATTGCATTTCGCCTGATTCGCATGCAACCCACATAACGCAGCTGTCTAGTAGGTCCTCTAATCGCCCCTTGGTACAGTCGTTTGACTATTGAAAAGTCACCACTAGAAAACACTACTCTATATCGCAATAACTCTAGATGTAAAATAATACTACGATACTACAAATATCAGGGAACACCTTATCACAGGTAAGACTGTCCTTAAGGCTTGTAAGCTCACATTTATTACAATAAATGACATACCTGAAATGTTACCACTCTCATTATTACGTCAGAGTAGTAAGTTGTCGTATTCATGATTTCCTCTTCAAAGTAACATACCGTACTTATTATTTAACACAAAATGACATTAAGAATTTAAGTTATTCACGAGTAGATAGTTGAGAATATGTATGAACTTCAGATGACACGACGAACCGTCTCGTTCTGCATATGGATTCAAACCCAGGTCATACAGACTAAGCAAAGATTTCGTGACTGACGAAAACTAACAGTCATTCCTGGTTAGGCATACAGAGAGTGATAAACCTCGATTTTAGACAGTATCAGTTAGCAAATACCAACTTTAAATTACATAACGCAAACATTTTTAAAGGACCCGAATTCCTACCCAGCACCTATTGTCCCTGTTAACGAACTACGAGAGATGTTAAATATTGCTTCTTAACGAGTAACTTACTTGAAATGCCGTGAGGTAAAGCTTTGTGTTGGACAGGGATTCGAACCCAGAACCTAATCGGATAGATATCGAGGCACAGTCAACTGTGACATATCGCATTTTCTCGGCAGTAGCTAGATGTTTTAACTGAAATGACGAGACGAAACATTAATTTTTTCCTTCCCAGGACTCCAACCCGGCACCTATCGCTGTTATATTCTAGAGAAAACGAACGTTAAATATGGGTTTGTTCCACCAGCAGCGACATGTGAGCATGTTTGAACTAGAAATAATATGCTGAAGAGTTCATTGCTGACTAGGAATAGAGCCCCACACATATCGTTGTTGACTACACGCAAGGAGACGTCAGCTACCGAATTTTTCTCCACCAGCAGCTCGGAATAGCATCTTGAACTTACAGTGATCTCGCAAATAGTTCTGTGTCTCACTGGGAGTAAAAAACGTCAAACATCGTTAGTGTTGACAACGAATGAAAATACATTAAAAATCTAAATTATTATCCACCAGCAGATAGGTGTTCTCATGCTAGATCTTGATAATACATAATGAAATCTTTAGGGCCGAGCCAGGATTCGAACCCTTTCACGCTCAATATGTGGAGATATTGAAGAATCTGCAGTTTTGAACAAACAACAAATTGTAGCCGACCTGTATTGTCACGATGGGAACAAATTCCCCGTTAAAGTCGGTCAGAGTTGCATTCCCAGTTCAGAACCAATTTTAACGACATACAGAGGCTCAGATAAAAGCTGGAATAAGTGTCCTGTGACCCTACACAGCGTTTGTACCGTCACTAGAAATAAATAACTAGTATAAGAAAGGTTACTGGTGATAAAGTTTCTACATGTCGCCACTCCAGACTTTATTTGGCTCAACCTAACGTCTACTTGGTAGAGAAGGAATATCATTTTTAATGTGAATTTCAGACCACAATGCCATTATATCTTCTTCACTTGGTGTAGCCAGAAGAGAATGAGATCTGTCTCCCCCTATCTAAAATCACTGACCAAAGTTGGAATCGAACCCAGACCATAGATATATAAACTTCTCATCAGACCAACAGGCCACCAAATCCTCTTCTCAGTCGCTCATTTTTCTATCATAACGCCGATGTGCCACACTGGCTGCGAATTCTGACACACTGGCTCCCTGCATCAATTTGCAGCATGTTCAGTAAATTCATTTACTTGGTTGACCGAATCACCATGAAGTAGCTACCTCGGCTACCAAGTGCATAAATTCAACTTTATTTTGTAATCACCAAAATAAAATCACGTAACTGCCACCAACACAGAACTGCCAACAGTGTAGAATACAGAAATTTAAACAGGAAGTGTTTCTTTCCACTTGAGCTACTCTATTGCGCTATGTGTTTGTTGAAAACGTCGTGCAGTGCAAAAGAAAATGTATAACTGTTTGTCTCTCGTAAGTATTGACCTGGCCATATGCATTATCCCACAGCGCTGTGGATTGCAGAAATTCTGGAGGAATTGTTGTTGACTTCTGGAGGTGTCGTAGTTATGTGTCGGATAGTAGCGTCATGGTAAGTATAGCGCACGGTAGATAATATGTCGCGAGTTCGATTACATTCAGTGCTACGTTTTCTAAAACGCAAATCCACTGTCTGCTTAAGTTATCAATCTAATGGAACTTGTGACATAAATTCCCTTCACTTCTCAACCCAAATAGTCTTATGTGGAAAATGGGCTAACATCGTCGAAATTTTATTCTTCTCAGGTTTAGTAGACAACCAAGCAGCAGACGCATCTCGAAACTTTTGTATTATGTATGGGAGAGCGCATCGTGCGAAAATACGTCGGAAAAGTATTTTCTACATTAGCTGTCGTCTGGTAGTGGCATTTTATTCTTCTTCAAACCTTGTTTGAGAGCTTTAACTCAGAACAAGTTTTCTACATACATGTAATCAATAAACCGCATGTGCATTTTCTGACTGTTATAGAGAACATCAGAGAACACGCAGATATCGTTTATGATTAATTTCTCTCTCATGTTTACTATTGTTTTAACGACACTAAAGGAAACCTTCCGAAAATTGTGAGCTGTATTATAAATGTAATAAAACTACCCACAATAACCTTACGACGAAAGTCTGTTTTAATAAAACTGAGTATGTGTACATAAGCGTGCCTCTATCGACATGAATTGGTAAAACACTACTCACTTAGATTTTGATTGGGTCTGTGTTTAATTGGTATGCTGTGTCATACTCAAGATGTATGCAAATGTGGCATTTCGTAAATAAAGTTATGTATTCATAGAAACCCAAAATTTGCTTGTCAGCAGCGGAAAGAGGCGTTACCTGTTGTGCAGCATTGTAAGTTTTTCAAAATTGCACTATGAGCCGAAAGTATTTTCTTGCGATTTCCTTATCGATGTTTGATCTGACTGCTTGTAGCTCTTTCACAGAAGGTTCAAATGGTTCAAATGGCTCTGAGCACTATGGGACTTAACATCTGAGGTCATCAGTCGCCTAGAACTTAGAACTACTTAAACCTAACTAACCTAAGGACATCACACACATCCATGCCCGAGGCAGGATTCGAACCTGCGACCGTAGCAGTCGCGTGGTTCCTGACTGCGCGCCTAGAACCGCGAGACCACCGCCTTTCACAGAAGGGATAAAAACGCTACACTCAGTGAGATTGGAACTGCGAACCATAACAGACGCTGTTTTACAGGTCAACACGTTACCACAGAGCTGGCGAAGAAGTATGAGTCCTAGCTTCCTCTTACGAGACCAATAGCGGCTAGAACTCGTAAACACCTATTTGAAGAACGAGATTAGTTGCGATTTCCACGTGCAACGACTTACCTGGGCTGAAAACCGAAATTTACAAACTTTTGTTACACCTCAAGCGATAATAACTCAGACTACTCAATGGGTATGACAGGTAAAACAAGTGAACTTTGAGACTTAATTCCGTGCACACCAAGAAGTAAGTCGTCCATTACAGAGTTTCCAAACATACATTGCCTTGTTGCCAAATCTCAGTTACAATACCAGCAGGAAGAAGACGAACCGATGTGATCCTACAGCGGGCTGGGAAGTGACCATAGCTGGTGTCTCCTGGTAGCGGCTGCAACGGCTTGGAATACGTAATGCGTCTGATTCGCATTTCTGTAACTAAGTTTAGGGACTGGTGCGTAGTTACTAATAATACTCAGAACTGACTGCAAACTAAGCATCATAAATCAGTAACTTTGATAGATGTTTTTATATTTCTTTCGTAAGTCGAAAAGAATGAGAGAGAGAAAGAGAGAGAGAGAGAGAGAGAGAGAGAGAGAGAGAGAGTAAAAAATTGTAAAGAAATTGAATCAGGGTATGCAAAGAAATCATTCATTGAAATGACATGTTCCACATCATTACGAAATATCGTGTTCATGAGCTATGAAACAAGAATTAATCTAATGTAATCTAATCTAAACATATCATATTGATGATTAGCCATGAAGATTCATGAATTACCGAAATTTTTGCTAATAACAGTAACCAAATCTAAACTAGAAAATAAATGACGACAGTTTTTGTAATAAACCGGAACTTCTGTCAAGACACTTTCGTCCCTGTTAATTAACCACGAAAGATGTCTGATATACCTCTATTCTGAAGTAACAAAGTGTGCATGCATTTAAAGATGTAGTGCATGATGTGAAGTTCTGTAACAGAGCTACGAACCCATCACGGATATTTCCCTGTCTACGGAATCCTTTGCATGTTACTATCAAACATCAGTAATTACTCGTAGATTACAATAAAACTAAAGTAGTTGATGAAGACGTTACCTGATAACAAAAACGCGCTGCCTTTCTTCATTTACTTGCGCCTAGAAATGGATATCGAGTACTGCCAACCCAAAAGGCAATAGATCTTACTACCTTCCGATATACGTCGCTGTCGGTTCTTCCACATGATTTGGTCGATATGACCTGTTTCAAGTTGTGTATGACAGACAATGTTTTAGAAAATCAATTGTTTTCCTTTGCAATAAACAGAAAGATTTTCATTCTAAGTATCCAAGTACAAAGTTTTCGCGATATTAGTTCAAATTTAATATTCGCTTCTATAATGTAGGAAAGTATTTTACAGTTGCAAAACTCGCATCCGTCTCACTGACCTTACACTTAGTCGCTCACCATAAATTCTAGCTCAGAGTGACACCAGATTAAGTAACCTAATGTAGCGAAGACTGTTTGCCAGTGCTCTTTCTCACCGGAAATTACGCAGTTCACTTATTGGGCTTTATAAGTACACTGTAACAGTAATTTCTGTGTGTATGCAATGCATGCGGATTAGTATTTAGTGGTGCTCTCTCTTCCACTTCTGTATACAATATGCCAGACCTAAACGGGCCCTTTATCATTACAGGCCCTGGGAGTACAACATCATACTGACAACAGTAATGTGCTTATACTGACAACCTCACTGTTCGTTTTACCTGATTTTGTAATTATTTAAATAAAACAACATGACCTTCCAGTGGGAGACATTTCGTCCCCCTTTTCCTTCTGTGAAATTTGTCAGTAAGCTTTTTGCCTTCCAGCCAGCGAAATGCGGCAGAGTACGACCGGTAAACGATTCACAAACCACGATTTAGTGCCGTTAAGACGATTTCTTTAAACATTGTCGTAGCTGAAGGAGTTTAGTTTCGTCTTAAATCGTCAGACATTTCAAACAGGAAAAAGCTCATTATCCAAGTACGAAGGTTGTAAAACAAACTTCCCACAGTTTGTGTCAGGTTGATCTTTCGTCTGATAGCACTGCGTAAGTAGTTTGTCTATTAGGTTCACAAGTAGTGTTCCTGTAGCTGTGGGAATCATTGGTTGAAAACGAGTTTAACACCAATGGGTACAGTACTGCTAAATATTCTAAATGATTATCAACCTAAGTCTGAGTCCATCCGCAAACTGAGGCGAATTTTTAATATTGAAGCTAGACTGTATGTCCTTGTCTTCCTTGAGTGGGCATTGGAAGGCGTTTACACACACGTAGACAATACTATGAATAGTTCGAACGCTGTAGTTAACGTAGCTCTCATAAACTACTTTTGTTTTTTAATTCTTCTGGGTCTTCAGCGTGCAATATGTGTTGTAGATACAGTCTTAGAGAAAAAAAAAAAATGACCGCCGAGTCGTTCACGTAAGGTGCGTAATACAGTCGTGCTCCTCTCAGACTCCTATGTCCGGCAATGTGCTCGATCTGGCAAAATTGTAGACTGCGACACTTCCCAGAGGATGTCTTGACTTCGGTCTTAGTGCTTTATTCTTGACTACGATCATAGTCTTGAGGTAAAACGCGAGACTAGCTAATACGACGTCTGGTAACTAAAAGCACACGCCGACAAATATTTTATCGCCCCTTTCCTCTCGGTGCTGAAGCTATGAGTGTAATTCAAGCGAATCTACAATATATTTCGCTTTCTGTCACACTGGTAATAACAGTTTGATCCAACAATGTCTTAGCGAAAGATTTCTTTGTCGACCATCTGCCTCTAAACATCGCATGCGTCTGAGTTCTCTGGGACCCGTTTACTGCCTACCATCGGGGGTTGAGACACTGCATTGTCTCGCCTTCTGCCGACAACGTCTGCTCCACTCCGCACTCTCGACCATGTAAAATGCTTTAATGTTGTTGAGTGGTGACCCATAAAATCTGTCTACGATTTGTTCAAATGGCTCTGAGGACTACGGGACTTAACATCTGTGGTTATCATTCCCCTAGAACTTAGAACTACTTAAACCTAACTAACACATCCACGCCCAAGGCAGGATTCGAACCTGCCACCGTAGCGGTCACGCGGTTCCAGACTGAAACGCCTTCGATTTGTGTTTCACTCTTGATAGCAGAGGAGGCACAAAACCGTTTTTATTTTATGTGGCACAGAATTAATTTCGTTGTTTCTGATCCAGTGCACTGCAATTAAAGTGTCACATTCTGTTCTTTTTCCTTTCACGGGAGGTTCCTCAAATAATTTATTATTGTCATGGATTCATATGCGTTAGTCAAGGCACAAAGAGTAAATGCAATGTAATGTGATTTCTTTCTTTGATTCTGTATGGTAAATGGATGCAAAAGATTGTGTCAATACGTATCAGAACCTGCTCTATAGCTACTCAGGCAAATTGCTTGTTTTGAGGTCTATACCTTAATTAATGGAGAAGTGAACGCTGTTCACAAGTGATATTTAAAATATTCAATTGCATTTAAGGCGACAAAATTGCCCATATTTGAAGCTACCTAGAGAAAAAGTAAGTTGCTAGAGCCGCTGTTAGCAAATGCCTGCAGGGAGTTCCTAATTGCTACTGTGGACATTTAGCATAGAGGCCCTATAGTAATCAAGAGGTTCATTTCCTTCATACTTATCACCCTGGCATGTGAGTCTTAAGTGAAGAACAATATTGAAATTCATATCACTAATAGTCGATTCGAATTTCTTTAGAGACGCTGGTATTGCGAAGCAGCTTGGCAGTCACAAAGCCAAGATCTATGACCATTAACACAACTTACTGAGTCGAGCTACCAAGAGGATTTGATGTGTAAAGGTTTTCTTCCGATTTAGATACAGAATTTTTTCTGGAAATTCGCAGCTCCATAAAATATATCAGAAAAATAAGCTCTCATACGCTGGCCCTACCACGGTTAGAACTGACGACTGATTGAGCCGTTCTGACCCAAGACACGGGCGGTACCACTGGAATATGGACGCACTGCTGCCTGTATGCCACTCTCATCGTGGTATTTGTCGCTCAGCCTCATAACGCATCGTGAAAGATAATAAAAGTTGTCACTTATGTGAAGAATAGCATTTCTTTAGGCATCAAATTGAATTTTCTGTCTCATTGTCTTAGTTTACATGAGGATTATATAGCACGAGTCATTCAAATGGAAAGCGAAAATTAAGTGAATTTAGCGAGTCAGTTCAGTACCATACGCGGAAGTGATTGCACTGTCACAGTGTAGCCTAATGTTTGTGACGATGTTGCCAATTCTCAGCTGTGCTAGGAACAGCTCTGTAGCGGTATGCGAGGAGAATCCTGAGCTCGCGTCATAGGAGGATACGGAGAGGGGGCGCGGGATTTGCTTAGTATGCAGCGTTTTCTCCTACCAGTTGTGTCAAACATTCAGGTGTATAATCTTCCATCACGATTACAGTTTCCTACAAAATATATACGGATAAAACACTTACCGTGTTACTTTGTGACAAAATATTATTTCAGTACAATAAAAAGTCTTTGGAAATCACTTATGCCCACCTGTCACAAAAGTAAGATAACAAACACTTTGCTCCTCGAAATCGATTGCACTTATGTGCAGTCTTGTGACGTTTAAATAAATCGTCTTAACGGCACTAAATCGTGGTTTGTGAATCATTTACCGGCCGTACTCTGCCGCATTTCACTGGTTGGAAGGCAAAAAGCTTACTGACAAATTTCACAGAAGGAAAAGGGGGACGAAATGTCTCCCACTGGAAGGTCATGTTGTTTTATTTAAATGATTGCAAAATCAGGTAAAACGAAAAGTGAGGTTGTCAGTATAAGCACATTACTGTTGTCAGTATGATGTTGCACTGCCCAGGGCCTGTAATGATAAGGGCCCATTTAGGTCAGGCATATTATATACAAAAGTGGAAGAGAGAGCACCACTAAATTCTAATCCGTATGCATTGCATACACACAGAAATTACTGTTACAGTGTGCTTATGGAGCCAAATGAGTGAACTGCGTATTTTCCGGTGAGAAGGAGCGCTAGCAAACAGTCTTCGCTACATTAGGTTACTTAATCTGGTGTCACTCTGAGCTAGAATTTATGGTGAGCGACTAAGTGTAAGGTCAGTGAGACGGATGCGAGTTTTGCAACTGTAAAATACTTTCCTACATTACAGAAGCGAATATTAAATTTGAACTACTATTGCGAAAATTTTGTACTTGGATACTTAGAATGAAAATCTTTCGGTTTATTGCAAAGGAAAACAATTGATTTTCTAAAACATTGTCTGTCATATACAACTTGAAACAGGTCATGTCGACTAAATCATATGGAAGAACTGACAGCGACGTATATCGGAAGGCCGTAAGATCTATTGCTTTTGGTTTGGCAGTACTCGATAGCCATTTCTAGGCGCAAGTAAATGAAGAAACGCCTTCATCAATTACTTTAGTTTTAATGTAATCTACGAGTAATTACTGATGTTTGATATTAACATGAAAAGGATTCCGTAGACAGGGAAAGAACCTGTTCTTGGGAAAATACTTCTATAATGACCAAAAGGCATCACATGATCTTCAAGTACAGTGTTCCAGCAGCGGTATGAAGAAAATGATAGTGATAATGACGGTAATAATCGAATTATCCGGTAACTTCTCACTTCCCAGTGGCTTTTCTCGAACTAAGAAATTTGCTGAATTTGTGAAAATTTCAAAATCACATCGATCCTATGAGGCCTAGAAGAGTCTTTACATCCTGCTGACATGAGAATAGCATAATCTCCGCTTCAGAAGCTTGCTTCTAATTAACCATTTAATAGACTCGCGTTTTTTCCACCGTGACTAATTTTGTAAGTGGGAAATGTGGCCACAATGGTCTGGCGGAACGAACTATCACAGGTACAATGCGTGGGTTCAGGCATTTACTTTTAAGAGGCACAAACAGATTTACTTTACCCCTGGTAACATCAAGAGAAAGACGTTATAATCCAGAATCCGCGTTAAACATCACATTCCTTCATTACCAACTGGGCAGAGCCGGTTTACGTTGGGAAATGACATAGTGGAAGTCATGGTAAACAGAAATATGGTCGCCAGTAAACTTACTTACATTAGAAATTTTGTTTTATTTGATGAACCGATAGCCATTTAAAGGAACAGGGCTCTTACTTTACTTGTACTTGATTGAACTAGAGACGTTGAAAAATTTAGTGCTGGACTGTGATTCCAATTCGTATCTCCTCTTTCGAGGATCTGAATCTCTCGGAACAGTACAGTTCAATCATTTATTTCCTTTTCTCAAGACTGCAATCTTCTCTAGGTCTCCTGCAAAGGTAAGTATGTGGGTCCGAATCCTGATCCAGTACAAAAATATTCATAATTTCATTTCAACTCCTATCACGTGCACACGGGCCTGTCAGTGAAAATTAACGTACATTTTTAACGTCTATTCATGTGTTGCCAACAAGCGCAATAGGTGTCGTTATTTCTGGTCAAACAAGCACACATCGTACTATTGGTGAGTAAGCAACTGATACTAAAGCTATATTCGTGGATGCACGGTAGGTGTGCAGTTCGATTGTCGCTTAGGCACAAAAGTTTGTATCCTTGTTTTAGATTCACACACCTAGCAGCTGGTAAGAAAAACCGATACGAAACATTTCATTTTATTTAGTTAACAATCCGATTACGTGTTGGGTTCGTATCTCCGTCACAGAACTTCACATCATGAACTTCATCTTTAAATGCATGCACACTTCGTTACTTCAGAATAGAGGTATATCAGACATCTTTCGTGGTTAGATAACAGGGACGAAAGGGTCTTGATAGAAGTCCCGGTTTATTACAAAAACTTTCGTCTTTTATTTTCAAGTTTAGATTTGGTTACTGTTATTAGCAAAAATTTCGGTAATTCATGACTCTTCATGGATAGTCATCAAAATGATATGATTAGATTACATTACATTATATTAATTCTTTTTTCATAGATGAGGAACACGATATTTCGTAATGATGTGGAACGTGTCATTTTAATGAATGATTCCTTTACATACCATGATTCAATTTCTATACAATTTTTTACTCTCTATCTCTCTCTCATTCTTTCTGATTTTTATCTCTCTCTCTCTCTCTCTCTCTCTCTCTCTCTCTCTCTGTCTCACCCACACTCACACACACACACACACACACACACACACACACATTCTTTCTTTATTTTTATTTGTTTGTTGTGCTCGACTATCGGCGAGGCACGAAAACGTCTGTAAATGAGTTTCTTAGTTTTGAGTACACTTCCGAAAGCCGTTGCAGCCGCGACCAGGAGACACCAGCTATGGCCACTTCCCAGCCCGCTGTAGGATCACATCGGTTCGTCTTCTTCCTGCTGGTATTGTAACTGAGATTTGGCAACAAGGCAATGTATGTGTGGCAACTCTGTGATCGACGAGTTACTTCCTGGTGTGCACGGAATTAAGCCTCAAAGTTCACTTGATTTTACCTGTCATTTCCATTGAATAATCTGAGTTATTATCGCTTGAAGGGTAACAAAAGATTGTAAATTTACTGTTTTCAGCCCAGGAAAATCGTTGCACGTGGAAATCGCAACTAATCTCGTCCTTCAAATAGGTGTTTACGAGTTCTAGCCGCTATTGGTCTCGTAAGAGGAAGCTAAGACTCGTACTTCTTCGCCAGCTCTGTGGTAACTTGCTGACCTGTGAAACAGCGTCTGTTGTGGTTCGCAGTTCCAATCTCACTGAGTGTAGCGTTTTTATCCCTTCTGTGAAAGAGCTACAAGTAGTCAGATCAACCATCGATAAGGAAATCGCAAGAAAATACTTTCGGCTCATAGTGCAATGGTGAAAAACTTACAATGCTGCACAACAGGTAACGCCTCTTTCCGCTGCTGAACAACAAACTTTGGGTTTCTAGGAATACATAACTTTATTTATGAAGTGCCACATTTGCATACATCTTGAGTATGACACAGCATACCAATTAAACACAGACCCAATCAAAATCTAAGTGAGTAGTATTTTACCAATTCGTGTCGATAGAGGCACGCTTATGTACAGATACTCAGTTTTGTTAAAACAGACTTTCGTCGTAAGGTTATTGTGGGTAGTTTTATTACATTTATAATACAGCTCACAATTTTCGTAAAGTTTCCTTTAGTGTCATTAAAACAATAGTAAACATGAGAGAGAAATTAATCATCAACGATATATGCGAGTTCTCTGGTGTTATCTATATCAGTCTGGAAATGCACAGGCGGTTTATTGATTACATGTATGTAGAAAACTTGTTCTGAGTTAAAGCTCTCAAACAAGGTTTGAAGAAGAATAACATGCCACTAACAGACGACAGCTAATGTAGAAAATACTTTTCCGACGTATTTTCGCACGATGCGCTCTCGCCACACATAATACAAAAGTTTCGAGATGCGTGTGCTGCCTGGTTGTCTATTAACCCAGAAAAGAATAAAATGTCGCAAAAGTTAGCCCTCTTCCACATACGACTATTTTGGGTTGAGAATTATGTTACAAGCTCCATTACGTTGATAACTTAAGCAGACAGTGGAATTGCGTTTTAGAAAATGTAGCACTGAATGTACTCGAACTCGCGACATATTATCTACTGAGCGCGATACTTACCATGACGCTACTATCCGACACGCAGCTGTAATACCTCCAGAAGTCAACAACAATGCCTCCAGAATTTCTGCATACCACAGCGCTGTGGGATAATGCATATGGCCAGGTCAATACTTATGAGAGACAAACAGTAATACCTTTTCTTTTGCACCGCACGACGTTTTCAACAAACAGATAGCGCAAAAGAATAGCTGAAGTGGAAAGGAACACTTCCTATTTAAATTTCTGCATCCTACACTGTTGGCAGTTCTGTGTTGGTGGCAGTTACGTGATTTTATTTTGGTGATTACAAAATAAAGTTGAATTTATGCACTTGGTATCCGAGGTAGCTAGTTCATGGTGGTTCGGTCAACCAGGAAAATGAATTTACTGAACACGCTGCAAATTGATACAGGGAGCCAGTGTGTCAGAATTCTCAGCCAGTGTGGCACAACGGCGTTATGATAGACAAATGAGCGACTGAGAAGAGGATTTGGTGGCCTGTTGGGCTGATGAGAAGTTTATATATCTATGGTCTGGGTTCGATTCCAACTTTGGTCAGTGATTTTAGATAGGGGGAGACAGATTCCATTCTCTTCTGGCTACACCAAGTGAAGAAGATATAATGGCATTGTGGTCTGAAATTCACATTAAAAATGATATTCCTTCTCTACCAGGTAGACGTTAGGTTGAGCCAAATAAAGTCTGGAGTGGTGACATGTAGAAACTTTATCACCAGTAACCTTTCTTATACTAGTTATTTATTTCTAGTGACGGAACAAACGCTGTGTAGGGTCACAGGACACTTATTCCATCTTTTATCTGCGCTTCTGTATGTCGTTAAGCGAGCAAGGTGGCGCATTGGTTAGACACTGGACTCGCATTCGGGAGGACGTCGATTCAATCCCGCGTCCGGCCATCCTGATTTAGGTTTTTCGTGATTTCCCTAAATCGCTCCAGGCAAATGCCGGGATGGTTCCTTTCAACGGGCATGGCCGACTTCCTTCCCCGTCCTCCCCTAATCCGATGAGACCGATGATCTCGCTGTGTGGTCTCCTTTCCCAAACAACCCAAACCCCTGTATGTCGATAAAATTGCTTCTCAACTGAGAATGCAACTCTGACCACCCTTAATGCGGAATTTGTTCCCTTCACAACAATACAGATCGGCTAAAATTTATTGTTTGTTCAAAACTGCAGATTCCTCAACATCTCCACATATTGAGCGTGAATGGGTTCGAATCCTTGCCCGGCCCTAAAGATTTCATTATGTATTATCAAGATCTAGCATGAGAACACCTATCTGCTGGTGGATAATAATTTAGATTTTTAATGTATTTTCATTCGTTGTCAACACTAACGATATTTGACGTTTTTTACTCCCAGTGAGACACAGAACTATTTGCGAGATCAGTGTAAGTTCAAGATGTTGTTCCGAGCTGCTGGTGGAGAAAAATTCGGTAGGTGACGTCTCCTTGCGTGTAGTTAACAACGATATGCGTGGGGCTCTATTCCTAGTCAGCACTGAACTCTTCAGCATATTATTTCTAGATCAAACATGCTCGCATGTCGCTGCTGGTGCAACAAACCCATATTTAACGTTCGTTTTCTCTAGAATATAACAGCGATAGGTGCCGTGTTGGAGTCCTGGGAAGGGAAAAATTAATGTTTCGTCTCGTCATTTCAGTTAAAACATCTAGCTACTGCCGAGAAAATGCGATATGTCACAGTTGACTGTGCCTCGATATCTATCCGATTAGGTTCTGGGTTCGAATCCCTGTCCAACACAAAGCTTTACCTCACGGCATTTCAAGTAAGTTACTCGTTAAGAAGCAATATTTAACATCTCTCGTAGTTCGTTAACAGGGACAATAGGTGCTGGGTAGGAATTCGGGTCCGTTAAAAATGTTTGCGTTATGTAATTTAAAGTTGGTATTTGCTAACTGATACTGTCTAAAATCGAGGTATATCACTCTCTGTATGCCTAATCAGGAATGACTGTTAGTTTCCGTCAGTTGCGAAATCTTTGCTTAGTCTGTATGACCTGGGTTTGAATCCATATGCAGAACGAGACGGTTCGTCGTGTCATTTGAAGATCATACTTATTCTCAACTAGCTGCTCGTGAATAACATAAATTTTTAGTGTCATTTGGTGTTAAACAATAAGTACGGTATGTTACTTTGAAGAGGAAATCATGAATACGACGAACTTACTACGTGCATTACCTATCTGACGTAATAATGAAAGTGTGACATTTCAGGTATGTCATTTAATGTAATAAATGTGAACTTACAAGCCTTAAGGACAGTCTTACCTGTGATAAGGTGTTCCCTGATATTTGTAGTATCGTAGTATTACTTTACGTCTTGAGTTATTGTGATACAGAGCAGTGTTTTCTAGTGGTGATTTTTTTAACCATTTTCAATAGTCAAACGACTGTACCATTAGCGATTGTTCTAGACAGCTGAGTTATGTGGGTTGCATGCGAATCAGGCGAAGTGCAATTCAGGTCGTTCGGATACTTTTGAGCACGGCTGTACCTACGTGTTCTTTGTAAGCCAGTAAACATATGGAATGAAGAAAGAAGCAAAGCATGCTATTGAATCTAGCGTATGTCAACAAAATGGTTCAAATGGCTCTGAGCACTATGGGACTCAACTGCTGAGGTCATTAGTCCCCTAGAACTTAGAACTAGTTAAACCTAACTAGCCTAAGCACATCACAAACATCCATGCCCGAGGCAGGATTCGAACCTGCGACCGTAGCGGTCTTGCGGTTCCAGACTGCAGCGCCTTTAACCGCACGGCCAGTATGTCAACAAAGTGTACGGTTATTGACATATCAAAGAAGCAGAACTACGTAGAGGCATACCTCCACGCAGAATAGAGTTCTTGTTTTGTTAGAGGGTCATTGCATTAGTCTCACAGTAGTTTACACATCTTCAGCATTACGGTATGCTACAAACGTGATTAAGGGAATGGTCTCAAAGGCTTAAAGACCCCACAAAATGGATCTTTTTCTATAACATGTCTGGAAGTAATTTTTTTGGTAATGATAGCACAGCCTGTGTAAGATGCAGGCCTGCCTCTCCAGCAGTGGCCTGTTAGCTTCTTTTTCCTGAGTATTTCTCGCCAGTAACTCTGTCAGTTTTTCAGCCATAATCAAACATACATTCAAATATAACTATGCCTCCTTGCTGATCATCTATTAAGTTTTTGGTTTTTAATTAAAGTCAGACAGATGTTAATCAGTAATTCCTATCCATCACGATTAACACATTACGATAACAAACAATTTTCCGCGGAATAGGGGGAGCTGTCAAAGAGAAACGTTATCAGTTTAGTTTCAAATTTTACTTTGCTTTCAGTCGTTTTAATCGATGGGTAAGTGATCAGAACTTTTGGTTGCAGCATTGTGAAGCCCTGTTTGTGCTACAGACAACGTTAATGTGGCGTCTTTAATGTAATTTTTTACTTCCGGTATTGTAATTGTATACATCATTATTCCTGTTGCAGTGCAATATATTATTTACAACAAAACTTCATGAGAGATAACTAAACTGTAAAACGGATAGCTTGCTACTCACACACTGAGCAGCAAGCGGGCACGACGAAAAGTGTGTTCGCATAAGTTTTCAATCAAAGCCTTCTTCAGAAGGGTGCTAAGTACACATACACATTCATAGAATCATCACACAAAACTCACCCAAGGCCGTTTCCTCCGGCTGTTCTAGCCAGAATCTTTTTTTAGGGAGGGAGGCAATGTGAACAATGAATAATAATCGGTGGGAGGAATTTAGGAAATGAGATGATGCCCCAAAAATCAGCGCGTCTACTCATCCGTGTGTTGTGTGGCGTCGAGATCGTTGGTTGGGGTGGCGGAGCGATTGCGATTTGGAGGGCAATGAAAAACACAGGGAAGAAGAGAAAGAACGGACACTGAGTGTATGAAGGCAACTCTAAAGTCAAATGACAGAAATAAAACCACTACAGTAAGACTATACATTGCAAAAATTCATGTATACGAGACAGAATATTGCTTTCACGGCGACACTTAGGAATGAAATCTGATTCCTTTAAACTATAGATTAGATCGGATCGCTGAGTACGACAATAAACAACGCAATATGGCATTTTTGATGGAACAACTAAGTCTCCACACAATCAAAGCACCCAACACGGTCGAAACTGGGCACGGGCACGTCAGGGTGACCGTACGGAGAAATACCACCCCGGAGAAAAAATGCTTGAAATGGCTCTGAGCACTATGGGACTTAACATCTGAGGTCATCAGTCCCCTAGAACTTAGAACTACTTAAACATTACTAACCTAAGGACATCACACACACCCATGCGCGAGGCAGGATTCGAACCTGAGACCGTAGCGGTCGCGCGCTTCCAGACTGAAGCACCTAGAACCGCTCGGCTACACCGGCCGGCCAACGCGGAGAACCATAGAGGTATGAATGCATTGAGACTAACGTTTTGGGCTCCTTAGGATATCGGACGTCGTCTTCATGTCTTCTTTTTTACCTCCATGACTTTCATTTGACTTATTTTTTGTGACAGTTTTCTGTGACGGGCCTATTAGGGACGCCAGCTCACATTTGTTTGGTGAATGTGGTACATAAAGGGCTTGTAAAATATTCCATTGCCACCATTTGCTGTTCAGAGCACTCATAAAATATTATACCAGTTCTCACGCGGTGAGAATATACACTGAAGAGCCAAAGACACTGGTACATCTGCCTAACATCGTGTAGGGCCCCTGCGAGCACGCAGAAGTGCCGCAACACGACGTGGCATGGACTCGACCAATGTCTAAAGTAGTGCTGGAAGAAACTGACACCATGAATCCTGCAGGGCTATCTATACATCCGTAAAAGTGCGAGGGGGTGGTGAACTCTTCTGAACAGCACGTTGCAGGCGTCCCAGATATGCTGAAGAAAAGTTCGTGTCTGGGAAGTCTGGTGGGCAGTGGAAGTGTTTAAACCCAAAAGATTGGTCCTGGAGCCACTCTGTAGTAATTCTGCATGTGTGGGGAGTTGCATTGTCCTGCTGGAATTGTCCAAGTCCGTCGGAAATCACAATGGACATCAATGGATGTAGGTGATCCGACAAGACGTTTACGTAGGTCTCAACTGTCAGAGTCGTATATAGACATATCAGAGGTCCCATATCAAAAAATGGTTCAAATGGCTCTGAGCACTATGGGACTCAACATCTGAGGTCATCAGTTCCCTAGAACTCAGAACTACTTAAACCTAACTAACCTAAGCACATCACTTACATCCATGTCCGAGGCAGGATTCGAACCTGCGACCGTAGCAGTCACGCGGTTCCGGACTGAAGTGACTAGAACCGGGTCCCATATCACTCCAGCTGCACACGCCTCACATCATTACAGAGCCTCCACCATCTTGAACAGTCCCTTGCTAACATACAGGGTTCATGGGTCGATGAGGTTGTCTCCATACCCGTACACGTCCATCTGCTAGATACAATTTGAAACGAGACTCGTCCGACCAGGCAACATGTTTCCAGTCATCAGCAGTTCAATGCCGGTCATGAAAGGTCCAGGCGAGGCGTAAATCTTTGTGTCGTGCAGTCATCAAGGGTACGCGAGTGGGCCTTCCGCTCCGAGAGCCCATATCAATGATGTTCCACTGAATGGTTCGCACGCTATCACTTATTGATGGTCCAGCGCTGAAATCTGCAGCAGTATGAGGAAGGGTTGCACTTCTGTCACGTTGAATGATTCTCTTGAGTCCTCGTTGGTCCCGTTCTTGCTGGATCTTTCTCCGGCTGCATCGATGTCGGAAATTTGATATTTTATCGGATTCATGATATTCACGGTACAGTCGTTAAATGGTCGTACTGAAAAATTCCCTTTTCATAGCTCCCTGGGAGATGCTGTGTCCCATCGCTCGTGCGATGACTACAAACCACGTCCAGATTCACTGAAATCTTGATAGCCTGCCATTGTTGCAGCAGTAACCGATCTAACAACTGTGCCAGACACTTGTCGTCTTATATAGGCGTTGCCGACAGCAGTGCCGTATGCTGCCTGTTTACATGTCTCTCTATTCGAATAAACGTGCCTGTACCAGTTTCTTCAGCGCTTCAGTGTCGTATATACAGCACGTAACTCACGTCTGAAGAGCATCGACGCTAGGAACAATCGCTTCGTATCGAAATCGTAATGAGGTTAGTTTACAGTGTCATGGAGTTCTAATTTCATGCACAGACTGGCAGCCGCCTGACATGGGTGATAACCTGTGGTCCGCTGGCATTCGTCTCACTAGCTGGCAGGACGTCGGTCCCAGAAGTAGACCTGCTGACCCTCGAGTTGAACTCCAGTTTTCGCTGTTCTGTCGTCGCCTCGCGCAGCACCCTAAATACCCAGCGACGGGGAAGGACACTGAGTAACGTACACGTGACAGGCGCTGCGATATAATGCGGCAAAGTCGGTGCCCTCTGTATCTTCTGCCGGAACTACGGTGTTCTCTCTCTCTCTCTCTCTCTCTCTCTCTCTCTCTCTCTCTTTGCTTAACGCCTGCACGTCAGGCAACCCCTCTGACTCTGCTGTAGCCATCGAAACCTCTGTGCCCCGTAGACATAGCGAAAAGAACTCGTATTTCTGAATTTTACAACAAAAGTGCTTGTAGCTGTGACAGGCACATTCGTCGCGAGAAAACAGCAAGTGTGTTGATATATAAGGAAATTCTCATTTTTCCTCAGCCGCAGTTGTAAATTTTTGAATACAGAAAACGTTTCGATCTGTCTAGACCATCTTTATATCCATGCAGTTGCGTCAGTGACCTGTCAGACCTCCGTCAGAACCTCTTATCAGAATACTGACGCAGACATGATGGGCTCCTGGCACAACCACACACATCGGAAGGTGATATAGAGAGATTGAAACATAACATGCATTGAAAAGTGTGCAACTGAGGCTTATGAATAAATGACGCTGTTTTAAAAGATTACGTACTACTTTGTACACAGGGCAGCCACAGACAAAAAAGGGCATTGTTAATATTTAAAAATCTTTAAAATGTTTCTTTTCACTAAAAACGTCTTACAAAGTTATGGGATTCACAGTGATTGAAGATTCTTCAAGCCGCATTAACAGTTGTGTAGTCCTTTACTGGGAACAACACCTGTGTTTTTTTTTTTTAGAGGTTTCACACAGTTCGAAAATGTTGATCCATTACAGGGCGTTGTCCAGTAGTAAAATTGGCATTAAGCACCATCAGATGAATGTCAAACTGAACACATGGCGTAGTAAGGCCATTAAGCAAATGTAAAAAAAGGCAACTATTTGTTACGCCAACGCTACGGACCGGTGATTAGTGGTATTGTAGTAGAAGCTCATATTGGTAAACACTCGTCCCGAATTTTGTACCATGAGTCCTGTGATTTCCTAGGTATTTTTGCAGAGACGGCTTAATAAAAAGCACAAACTAAGTAAAAGCATGCTGTAGTACTTGCCTGCTCAGGCAGACGTAGAATTAGTACAGCAGACATCCGTGGCACAGCTGTTGTAAGTTCCGTGCAGCAGACTGGGTTTTCAGCAACTGGGGATGCTCAGCAAAACACTGAGAAATAGACTCAGCCTCTCAATCCCTTTATTTCAATCAAGACAGAGTCAGTGATGATTATTTAGGAAGATCTAGCGCACACACGAATTACACTGCACTGCGCAGAGATATGGTGGGCTGTTGCTCATTTTGCTCAAGTTTCAGTAGAATAATAATTCACAGCACTTCACTTCCGCCTTCCTAAAGTCGGCTGAAAACGATGGCAACATTGCCAGTAAAAACTGATAAAATTACTAGATGTGATACCAGTTCATCCGTAGAAAGTAGCTCACTGAAGAAGCCATACCACCGAAAGAAACAGTAACTATCTATTTCTTGAATCTTTTCCGAACAACTGACCATATAAAATGAGTGACTGTTCCAGTACCTGTACCCTAAACTGCGTGTTCAAGATTATTTTTACTGCAGTGCAATACTAGGCACGTTTCTTGATATTGCGTCTGTCTCTTGATCATTAGTTTGCAATTCGACACACTCCAGGTGCAGTCTTTTATTGTGATATGATGAAAGGAGACAAAAATTTAATTCTTCTGTTAAGTTTACATATACGAAAATCACGACAGTTTCGTGGCCAGGACAAGCAACTTCGGTTTCTAGATGAGCTGGTCATAAGGGAGGGTGAAAACCTGGGACACAGTGTGTATAGAAAACCGACACACGTGGACCGATATCAGAAGAGACTGTCAAATCACCACCCGAGCCAGAAGTTCGTAACGCGAACAAGATGAATATGTGAGCCGCACCACCTCACACGCGAAATGCGACACCTGGAAAATGTGTACACCAGAAGTTATATTAGAAATATAACAGAGTCAAACGCTCGGCTTAGTGACTCAACGGAAAAAGAAATAACGGGTACGGCCTTTCTGCTATACATTGCGAGACTAATGGATAGAATCTGACGTATATTGCGCAAACGTGGCGTAAAGACTATTTACAAACCGACAAAGAAAATCAAAGGGTGTCTCAGATCGGCAAAGCAGAAAAGGGACTTACTTGCTTTGTTGGGAATATACCGCATACCATGCACATACGGGAAAGTTTATGTTGGAATGACTGGACGACAAATCAACACCAAGATCACAGAACATAAGCGGCAGTGCAGGTTGAGGCAGGTGGAGGAATCGGCAGTGGCAGAGCTCGCGCTATGTGACACCGACCACGTTGTAAAATTCGCCGGCACGGAAGTTCTGGTTGTAGAGAAGAGCTACCCCACCCGCTTGCTTAGAGAAGCTGGAGAAATACACAAACACGAGAACAGCTTCAACAAGAAAGAAGAAAGCCTGAAGATAAACGGATCCTGGTTCCCGCGCTGCAGCGTACGACCGTTTCAGGTAGCAAGAGGAGAACCGCGTCGGAAATGACCGCGGCGAATGGTTCAAATGGCTCTGAGCACTATGTGACTTAACATCTGAGGTCATCAGCCTCCTAGAACTTAGAACTACTTAAACCTAATTGACCTAAGGACATGACACACACCCATGCCCGAGGCAGGATTCGAACCTGCGACCGTAGCGGTCGCGCGGATCTAGAATGAAGCGCCTAGAACAGCACGGCCACAGCGGCCGGCGACCACGGTGAAGTCCTTAGACGTCGGCAGGCCAAGTAGGTAATAGTCTGCGGCCGCGATCTCGGTCCAGTCCACCAACAGCAATGGAGGATGAATCTTTGACAATTCCAGCCTGTTGTGCTGGCGAAACATCAGAAAAATCATCAGACAAACGTCGGCCGAAGAACTCGAGGTAAATCCATCAGGCAATTTGTCAACAAGTGGCCACGAAAGCCCTAACAATTTTGTCATTACCAAGTGTCAGCATCACAACAATATGAAGGGAGAAGAAAGTTCATCTCTGAACATAATGCAAACGTTTTTTGGACAACATGGTTGTAAAGATGAAGCAGCGATTAGTGTGATTAATCACTTATTCAAAAACAGTCTTAATCGCATTTGTTATTATTATACCGCCAACCGGTTTCAACCCGACGTAGGGGTCATCATCTGGGCGTTTATACCATTGGTCGACTGGTGGTGGTGTCGCTCCTGTCTACATAACGGCAGGAAACTATGATAGACGAGGAACCACTTCTCGGAAAAACTTCGAATTTGAACAGCATATTATTGACGCAGTTGGAAACAGCAAGTAACAAAATAAATAAATAAATTAACGGCAGTTTTACCTTAAGCGTCAGAATATACCCATCAGAATATACACACCAACAGACGGGCGGCACACGGCTGTTTCTCAGTTCGGGTCCGATCCGCCTAACATGACTGTCTCCACGAAAGATCGCGCGCTGATGGCAAAGCTCATTTACTAGAACGGTGACTGTCCCTGTAGGAGTCCCGGCCACTCGAAGGCATGAAAAAAGGCATTAGTCGAGTATGTACTAAGCGTCTGGAGAAAATAATAGGTACTTTTGAAGTGCAGTTTGGCACAGGGAGGAAAGCAGTTTCTCCGACTTCTGTCGAAGATGTGGCACAGCGCTGCAGGAGGGGTCGAGCGATGGTGCGCAAACATGTGGTGCACCGGGAACTGCCCGAACGTCGGACATGTTCGCTCTGGAATTTCTTGCTCGCATGAAAGTGGGCAGTAAATGGCCAAGGAGCATTCTGTGGGCAGACGAAGCCTATTGCCATCTCCAACCACATGTCAATAAGCAAAAAATGCAGAATATGGGAACGGAAAATTCTCACTATGTCAATCGGTATCACTTCATTCTGCGAAGGTGACTGTGTAGTCGTCGTTGACGGCATCTTTATCTTAGAGCCGTATTTTTTCGAGGACATGAGTCCTGCCAGTCCTGTTACCTGTAACATCATTGGTAAAAGCTGTGAGTCTTTTGCGCAACCAACGTCATTCCAACCCTTCAACAGAGTGGATGTGTGGGTAGCATCATTTTTATGCAAGATGGCGCTCTTCTGTACACTGCACAACCAGTGTAACGGCTGCTGAACAGGCATTTCGGAAAATCTAAAATTATCAGCCGCCATTTCAATACAGCCTGGCTACCCAGATCACCTGATCCTAACACGTGTGATTTCTAGCTGTGGGTTTATATACGATGAAGAGCCAAAGAAACTGGCACACCAGCGTAAAATCGTGTGTGGTTCCGGCGAACACGCCGAAGTGACGCAACACGACGTGGCATGGCCTCGACTGATGGCTGAAGTAGTGCTGGAGAGAACTGACACCATGAATCCTGCGGGGCTGTTCATAAATGTATAAGAGTAGGAAGGGGTGGAGATCTCTTCTGAACAGCATGTTGCAAGGCTTTCCAGTTATGCTCAATAATTTGCATGTCTGGGGAGTTTGCTGGTCAGTGGAAGTTCAAAACAATGGTTCAAATAGCTCTGAGCACTATAGGACTTAACATCTGAGGTCATCAGTTCCCTTAGAACTACTTAAACCCAACTAACCTAAGGACATCACACACATCCATGCCCGAGGCAGGATTCGAACCTGCGACCGTAGCGGTCGCGCAGTTTCCAAACTGTAGCGCCTAGAACCGCTCGGCCACACCGGCCGGCCCGGTCAGTGGAAGTATTTAAACTCAGAAGAGTGTTCCTGGAGCCACTCTGTAGTAATTCTGCACATTTGGGGTGTCGTATTGTCCTGCGGGGATTGCCCAAATCCATCGCAATGCACGATGGACATTGTAAGTAGGCTGTTTATGTTTTCTTTATGTAAGTAGGCTGCTTATGTTTTCTTTATGTAAGTAGGCTGTTTAGGTTCTTATATTGGTAACGCCGCCGCCACGTAGCGCTCTCTGTATGAAAATGAAAATCACTGGCTGTGCTGTGTGCAGTCTGCGGCTGCTTTGCATTGTTGTAACACTCGCCATTGTAGTGTTGGGCAGCGGCAGCTGGATGTGAACAGCGCGTAGCGTTGCGCAGTTGGAGGTGAGCCGCCAGCAGTGGTGGATGTGGGGAGAGAGATGGCGGAGATTTGTAATTTGTCATGAACTGCTATATTTATATATGATGATATCAAGGTAAATACATTGTTTGTTCTCTATTAATATCTTTCATTTCCTAACTATCCCTATCAGTAGTTAGTGCCTTCAGTAGTTTGAATCTTTTATTTAGCTGGCAGTAGTGCCGCTCGCTGTATTGCAGTAGCTTGAGTAGCGAAGATTTTTGTGAGGTAAGTGATTTGTGAAAGGTATAGTTTAATGTTAGTCAGGGCCATTCTTTTGTAGGGAATTTTGAAAGTCAGATTGCGTTGCGCTAACAAAATATTGTGTGTCAGGTTAAGCACAGTCATTTGTAATTGTTCAAAAGGGGACGTTTCATAACATGAACGAATGCAGGTGATCAGACAGGATGCTTACGTACGTGTCATCTGTCAGAGCCGTATCTAGTATCAGGGGTCCCATATCACACCAAACGCACATGCCCCATACCATTACAGAGCATCCACCACCTTGAACTGTCCGCTGCTGACATGCAGGGTCCATGGATTCATGAGGTCTTCCTACGCGTACACGTCCATCTGCTCGATACAATTTAAAACGAGACTCGTCCGACCAGGCAATAACTTTCCAGTCATCAACAGTCCAATGGAGGTATTGAAGGGCGCATGTGAGGCGTAAAGCTTTGTGTCGTGCAGTCATGAAAGGTACACGAGTGGGTCTCCGGCTTCGAAAGCCCATATCGGTGATGCACTCTGACACTTGTTGACGGCCCAACATTGAAATCTACATCAATTTCCGGAAGGGTTGCACTTCTGTCACGTTGAACACTTCTCTTCAGTCGCCGTTGGTCCTGTTCTTGTAGGATCTTTTTCCGGTCGCAGCGATGTTTTATCGAATTCCTGATATTCACCATACAGTCGTGTAATGGTCGTATTGGAAAATTCCCACTTCATCACTACCTCGGAGATGGTGTGTTCAATCGCTCGTGGTGCCATTGTAGCAGCAGTAACCGATCTAAGAACTGCGCGAGATACTTGTCTTATATAGGCGTTGCCGACCACAGCGCCGTATTCTGCTTATTTACATATCTCTGTATTTGAATACACAAGCCTATGCCAGTTTCTTTAGCGCTTCGGTGCGAAGGATGTTGTGTTCAGTGCTACAATTATGAACGTAGCTGAATTGAGGGCACTCATTGCCCAATGCATTCTGAACGCTAGCCCCGAGACATTCCACTCTGTTGTGGAATATCCTGTTTTCCGATTTCAACTTACGGCAGAAAACGGTGGACAGGATATTGAACATGTCTGGCGTCAGTCTCACGACAGTTAGAAACCGATATCTTTTGCTTTTTATGTCATTTTTGGCCCAAGGGGTTTTTCTCCCCAGGACAGTTAAAAATAGATGTCATTTGCGCTTTTTAAACGTCTTTTAGCCTCAGTACAGTTGAAAATAGAATTTTACAATCCAACGTCATAAGTGTTTACCGTGGTGGATGGGCTAACATGACTAACATTGCACAATTGTTTACTGCCGAATTTGTTGAGTCATGCACATATACTTACGGTATAATATGCAACTCAAACCGTGGCCGTCGCATTGCAATTCATCTATCATTTGTAGCCGTTATGACACTTGCAGTGTCATCTATTGGTAAAATATTCGTTAATTTTTTTTCTGTTTTGCTAGCAGCACGTGATCCTTCATGGAGAAATCATGCTGGGCGTCTCGGACGCAAACTGAGCAACAGCCGTGTTCTGCGAGTCTGTTGCTGTGTGTATTCTGACGTCATTCGGAGCAGCGTTCCTCTTTCTACAGCGTTTTGAAACTATATATTAAACCATATTGTCAATTCTTAAGTTATAGAAATTTATGGAGAGCCAAGTCCCACACATTTTCAAAACTAGGTATATAACGTTAAGCTAATGCTACTCCGTCACACACAGTCTTGTATCTTGAAACGTAAGAAGGTCGTTTACCACGGAAAATTTGCTATTTGCAAATGAAATGAGTTTCTGTAATGTCTTGACAGTTTCACCTGTACTGAAACTGAAGATTTGCGTTAGGTTTCAATAGCTTGTATTTCAAAATGCTTTTTACTTGTAATTGGTTTTTGGTAATACTACTACTTAATTTTCTGTCACTTACTTTATTTTATATATTTCCGATCCGAGGGTCCTTAGATCCGACTATATAACATTTAGTACATCTAGCAGAACGTGGCAGAAATGGCGCAAAACGTTCGCCACACTTGTAATAAAAACACCACAACATGAGAAAATACAACTGAGTGCAGAACATGGATTCAAGTTTTGTGTTACAATGACTGGGTCATTAGCAACCGAAAATAATGGAAGATTTACAAATAGCGTTATACATAACTTTGGACAGTAAACATTGTGAAATAAAAGAGAAAAACATACTTTATTAATGTACAATATGACAATTTACAATATTACAAAATATTATTTACATTGATGTGTGATTGGGACATACATAAATGTGTGAGACAATGGATAGTATATTGGACGCTGGATGCCAGTCTCAGTTTGGATTTTCGATGAGATAATAGCAGCAGTTTAGGAGATTTATGTTTATGCTGGCCATTGAGATCAGACGTAGAAGATTCACGAATCTTTGTAGAAGGATGGAAGTTTGGTACGAAAGCGTTCACATATGGATCGGATCTCCTCTGGAACAGTCTTTATTTATAAGTCATTGTGAATCGTCATATTCCTAACGAACCATGGAGCATTCATTCAATATTATGCCCAATGCCCTGTTTAGGACAACCTGAAGTTTTTGGAGACGGATAGACCCGGCTTAGCCCCATATGGGGCAGGCGTACAACATGGCTGGTTGAGTTACAGATTTATAACTTAGGAGACTATTTTTCCGGTTTAGAGACGACCTTCTGTTTATTAAAAGGGATATAAGGCACCTAATACACTGTGTGCTCTGCTCTCTATGTCGGTTAACCTTGACTTATTGGTTATTGGTGCAGTAAAAATGTAACAGAAAGACTATCAAATACAGTATTGACAAGGTTTTCTCATTAGAACGCTTTTAAATTGTAATCGAATGTTTGCTAGGTTTTTGGCTACTATCTGATTTTTAATATTTATTCACCTTTGGAAAAAACGTTAATATTTCGGAGTAATTTTTGTACTTACAGAGAAAGACTGTTGCACACAATGTGCGTCCTATGATTAAAAAATTAAATAAGAAAACTCATTAAATATCTGTTACAGAGCTTTCAAGTGGCGAAACTCTGACAAGTCTTCCAAGGTACAACACTCTCCCCTTCTTAAGATAGTGCAAGGAATTCACTCTCCATTTTTTCTGTCTCTGCTACGCTTGATTTCTGACTCGTGAAGTGCTTCCGGCAGAGGGCCCGACTTTGGCCCATCTTCAAATTTTTTTTCATTTTTTCATTTTTTTATTGAAGGGCGTCCATGTCGGCATGTACTCTTTCTGAAGTACCTTGTTTGATCCTCCTCATTGTACATATTGTTCAAAATATTCAAGATATTTGAATCTCCCTCTCTGTTAATCTTGCCGTATTTTGTGTGCATGACTTGTGTGTTGTTACTCGTTTCTAATATGATATCTGTAGACCTCTTTTGGCAGAGACTTCATGTAAGTGCTTTTTGTGCTTCTTGTCGATTGCTGCTGAGTATTGCCAGGTCATCAGCAAATGCTAGGCGTTTTATGATTGCTTATTTCCACATGTTCTTCCTAACTAAATTCCTTTAACGTTTTCTTCTCGTTGTTTGATTATTTTGTCCAAGACCATGTTAAATAAAATCGGTGAGAGACCATCTCCTTTTTTGACCGTTGTACGTAATTCGAATGTGTCTAATATTTCTCCTGTAAATTTTATTTCGGATGTGATGTCCTATGAGTGTCCTAGTTTTTCTGCCTATTCAATATTCTTCTAGTGCGTCAAAGAGAGTCTGCCAGTCTATGAAGTCGTACGCCTTCTTAAAGTTCACGAACGTAATTACATTGTGCCCTTCACGTGTGCTTGCAGACGCTTCAACACAGAATCTTTCGTCTCAGAAGCCTTCTTGGTATTCTGCTATCTTTGTATCAGCTTGTGTTCTAGACTGTTGAGTAATGCCTTGGAGACAATGTTGTAGGTGACTGGTAATAAAGGGATACCTCTGTAATTACGAGCGCTTGCCTTGCGCTTTCAGTGGAACGGGTGAATCAATGCACATTTCCATTCCTGTGGAATTTTCTCTGAACTCCATATTTATGTGAGAATTTTGTGAAACTTTTGTGAATTTACTTCGGTCTTTACTGTTATAATTATAATTATTTTTATTAGTGTCATATTATTATCATTATTCTTATTATTATTATTGTTAATGGAAGGTTTTGTAATGTCTTTTCTATAAGCTCCTCCTGGTCGGATGCAAGAGAACTCTTAAGGCCCTACTGTGCTCAGGTTAAATAAGCATTAAATAAACAAACAAAAATAATTTACAGTCATGAACATCGGGACAGAGGAAGTGAAGTATTATCTCTGTACTCCACGTATTGAAACATCTACCTCTGTAATTTCTTTACAATAACGTCGATGTAAGGAAAATGACTTTTCCATTCCACTATTCTATTTTCTCAATATGTGCCGTTAAATAAAATATCGACTTTTTTGAGCTCTTGTGCTTTGTTTTTCCAAAGCATTCTGATCACGTATAATGGTCGTTAAATGCGGATTAGCATTCCTCTATTGTTTGTTCAGTTTATTTAATCATTAATTCTAAGAAGTAATTATAGTGCTTCAGGATGCAACTATAATATCTCGGAGGGAATTTGAGTCTTTCCAGTATCGAAAACAGTTACTGTGAAAAGATAAATTTTTTAAGGAAATTATTACATCAGGCTGCTCCTTTTTAAGATAAAACGCTTTTACTCATTTGGTAGTGAATTCATTTTCTCCATTTCATAAAATTAAAGATAACATGCGTGTAATGACTTTTTGCCATCAGATGAAGTAGTGGAACATTATAAAAATCTGGTTTCTGAATTGCCTCTAGAAGGGCATCATTGCCTTAAGGACTGACTGGTTTTATCGAATGGCACAACGTATTGATGTTAAAGAGAAATATTT
The DNA here is from genome assembly GCF_023864345.2 of Schistocerca serialis cubense. Classification (NCBI taxonomy): domain Eukaryota; kingdom Metazoa; phylum Arthropoda; class Insecta; order Orthoptera; family Acrididae; genus Schistocerca; species Schistocerca serialis. The sequence continues at coordinate 667,693,827 of NC_064641.1, read as the reverse complement.
TGAAAAACAATAAAAAACTAATCCTCGTTTTATTTGATAAACATTGTCAATGTCACACTCATGAGTGACTGGGAGTTACCACAAGAAGAGTTTAGTTGCTGCAGTTAAATTGCCACAAATAGACGCAGTATCGAAAAGTTCGTGCAAGATAACTGCATTTCAAACCCGATTTGTCACACAGTTTCCGATAGAACACACCATTTCTTCTCAGCACATAGTAATCATCAACACATAGCAATCATACAGAGATGAATGAAGTATCGTTAGAACGGTTTTGAACCACCTTATGATACTGCATACCGGTAAAACTTACTATTTGTGGAAAATTTTTATATAAAAAAGACTTTTAGCCACTATAGGTAAAAGGGCACCATGTATGCTCAGCTTCATACCTGTATTTTCAAATCTAACTTATAATCACTAAAGTACTTGTTAATTGAGTAATTTGTATACAGCATTGTCATAGATTATTGCCGTGACCACTACGGTAATCTATTACTTCTGCCCGTCGTACACGTTGAATTTTCCATATCTACATCTGCATGATTGCTCCGCAATTCACGGTTAAGTTCCTGGTAGAGGATTCACCGAACCACCTTCAAGCTATTTCTCTACCGTTACACTCTCGAAAGGCGCGCAGGAAAAATGAGCACTTCAATCTCTTTGCAAGGGCTCTGATTTCACTTATTTTATCAAGATGATCATTTCTTGCTACGTAGGTGGGAGCCAACAGAATATTTTCGCAATCGGATGAGAAAGTTAATGATTGAAATTTCACAAGAAGATCCCTCCCGCAATGGAAAACACCTTTTTTAAAAAATTAATGCCGCCCCGATTCACGTATTATGTCTTTGGCACTCTCTCCCATATTTTACGATAATACACAACGAGATGCCCTTCTTTGAACTTTTTCGATGTCCTCCGTCAGTTCCGTCTGATGCCGGTCCCACACCGCACATAACTACTCGAGAAGATGGCGGACAAGCTTAGTGCAAACAGTCTCTTTAGTTGACGATTTGCATTTTCTAAGCTTTCAGCCAATAAATCGCAGTCCTTAGTTTGGTTTACCCAAAAGATTTTTTGTGTGATCGTTCTAGTTTAAGTTATTCGTAACTGTAGTTCCTAAGTATTCAGTTGAATTTACAGCCTTTAGATTTGTGTGTTTTATCGTGCAACCGAAATTTAGTGGATTTCTCTCAGTACTCATGTGTTGACTTCACCCATTTCATTATTTAGAGTCAACTGACACTTTTCGTACCACACAGATACCCTGTCTAAATCATTTGACAATTGGTTTTGATCATCTGTTTACAAGATGGAAAATGGCTGCATCATCTGCAAACAATCTCTGAGGTATGCTCTGATTGCCTGTTACGTCATTTATGCGGATCGGGAACAGTAGATGGCCATAAAACTTCCTTGGGGAATGCCAGATATTACTTCAGTGTTACTCGATGATTTCTCGTCAGTTACTACGAACTGTGACCTTTCTGACAGGAAATCACGTAAATGAGACGATACTGCACAGACAAGCAATTTGATTAGAAGACGCATGTGAAGTACAGTGTCAAAAGTCCTCTGGAAATCTAAAAATATGGAATCAATTTGAAATCCCCTGTCGATAGCACTCTTACTTCGTTGGAATGAAGAGCCAGTTGTGTTTCAGAAGAATGTTTTCGGAATCCGCGATGACTAGTTGTCAATAAATTGTTTCCTTAGAGGTAATAACGCAGTATATGTTCCAAAAACCCACTGCAAATCAACGTTAGTGACATGGGTTTGTAATTCAGTGGATTACTCCTATTTACTTTCTTGAGTATTAGTGTGACTCAATAATATACTTTCCGCAACAACGAACGTATTTGGCATTGTCGCCTCCAAATGTGATATACGAATCGCTGCTACTGCCTAACGTGCATACTGCATCTGAAAAAATGTTTGTCGAGCTACAGTTGCAGGTTATGTGGCCCTACTGACAATCCCCTAGCCCTGCCCGTCGTACAGCCTGCGACAAACACTGGAAACTAAATGTAACAACAAAATGTATATACAAGTCTGTATCATATATAAAATGTGTATACAAGTACGTAACATACATTCGTGATTATTGTAATTACTCATCGTTCGGTTCATTTTTAAAGACGATTCCCTTTCCTTCGTACAAATACCTTTATCACAACGACTACACGTATTCCAAATACTGTCACTATTTAAAACTATAAAAGTGCGAAAATTTCGTACTGGTCGCCTGGCTACAATATGTTGTAGAACTACAACAAGACATTATAACCACTCACCAAAACGTTATGATTACATTAAATTAGATTAGATTCACTTTCATTCCAGGATGTGGAAGATGTCAGAAAAACAACAATACATGACAAATATTTACAACTAAACCAAATAAGCTAATGTACTATTCCACAGGATCCAAGTGGAATGAGCGTCATTTTTTAATGAACACTATATGAAAGAGTCATTTTACAAATACTAATGCACTGAATTTAAAATAAAAAAGTTTATATATTTATAAGGTAATAAACATGCAAGTCAGCTACTATAATAATTATTTACAATGAACTCATTACTGCACTGAAATGGTGCAGAAGTTAGATTGTACTTACACACACACACACACACAAAACACACACACACACACACACATATATATATATATATATATATATATATATATATATATATATATATATAATGAACACATTACTGCACTGAAATTGTGCGGAACTTATATAATACTTTATAGATATACAAATCAGTTGGTTTTACTGAGAAATTCATCAATGGAGTAGAAGGAGTTGGCCACCAATAAATCCTTTAGGCTTCTCTTAAAATGAATTTCATTGGTTGTTAAGCTTTTTATGGCTACTGGCAAGTTATTGAAAATGTGTGTTCCTGAATAATGCACACCTTTTTGTACAAGACTGAGTGACTTTAAATCCCTGTGAAGATTATTCTTATTTCTAGTATTGATTCCTTGAATTGAGTTGTTGGTTTGAAAAAGTGATACATTTTTAATGACAAATTTCATTAAGGAATAAATATATTGGGAAGCGGTAGTTAGTATCCCTAATTCCCTAAACAGGCTTCTGCAGGATGTTCTTGAGTCCACACCACATATAACTCTTACTGCACGTTTTGTGCCCAGAAAACTTTAGCTTGGCTTGATTAATTACCCCAAAAAAATAATCCCATATGACATTATAGAATGAAAGAAAGCATAGTATTCCAGCTTTTTCATTTTTATGTCCCCTATGTCTGACACAATTCGCATTACAAACAGAGATTTGTTAGGCTGTGCTGTATAATGTAATGGTTCCATCGGGAAATACATTACAAATGAAGCTTGGGACGCAGAAACGGCTAGTTTTTGGAATTTCAGTGAGGTAAAGCACAACAACAGTAGGTAACATATAGAGATTCACTTTATACATTATCTGGCAGTTTTAGATTATTCCAGGTACTTTCTTCACATGCGTCCCATGAAAAAAAAGTTCGATGATTAACAAAACATCTTCGAAACGCGTAGCACTATATTAAATAAAAGCAAAAAAAATAGTGTGGCTAATAATATGGATACTTGTCGCCATTTTCGTCGTTGTGTGTTCAACGTGTAAAACAGGAAGGTCCCTTCTGCCAGTAACAGGAGAGTTTCCACGTCTCGAATACAGGGACGGACGAAGCACTGTCCGGTGAGGACAGCAGTACAACAGGGTGCACTGCAGGTGGCACGGGAGTGGAAACGCAGGCGCACCCGGTCGTGCGCCCACCGTAAAACTGCGCGCCAATTACTGTTTAATTAAAACTTTTATTGCGACTGCTTAGAAGCGGCGCCGGCCGATCGCACGTAGTAATTCAATTTAATGGCGCGCAGGTGGCGGAGTCGCATCGATCAGCTGACCGCCCTCTCGCTCAGCCGGGCGGCCGGCCGGACTGCACCACTGTGCTTGTGTTCTGGAAACAGCGGCCTCTGCCTGACCCCCGCCTAAGCTGCCCTGCCAGCCCGCGGCCTCCGCTGGGCGTGGGTGGAGTGTGGCCGCTGGCCGGCTTTGCGCTCAGGCCTCCCGCTTCTACGACATCCGCCGTGTGGTGGACGGGCTAATACCGGAGCTCGCACTGACTGCTTTCCATAACGCTAATGAAAAGTGCATGACCTCGAGGTAGGCAAAAGGAAAGAAGGCGTGCCAGGGGAAAGATATGAACGTGCGATACTAATCCTCTCAACAAAGGCAGACTTAGCGCTCTATGCTGTCGCTCTGAACCAAAAATAAAAATCGGATTCACTATAAGAGTCCGTGTGGCACTCATGAACTCAGAAAAAACATAAAAGTAGGCACACCAGTCTACTCTAGGAGACATTTCGCTAATACCGTATAACACAAGTCAGTATTATTATCCGCCTTGATCGCTGCTTATTTTTCAACACGTTACATCTTCCAGCGCTTCGGCTACAGCTGTCATCAAAATTTGTCAGATGAAGTGAACAAACGAGAAGTAGTGTTTCTACAGTTATTATAATAATACATTTATAGAATAATCTGAACACACACCTCGTTTAAAACCCCCATACACTATACTTTGTCAGCTGATATGTGCAATTCTAGACTAGTGTTGCTTAGTAAGGCAATCTATCTTGGGTAACATTCTGTGGCCGTTAGATTACGTTAAATATAATTGGACTTTTCACGTTAAAAACAATATTAATGACTAAAAATTAATCACGCAGTTCTATGAGGAAAAGCACCACCATGGCTGTATCTTGAGAATGTCTTTAATCAAATGGCTCTGAGCAGTGCGGGACTTAACTTCTCAGGTCATCAGTCCCCTAGAACTTAGAACTACTTAAACCTAACTAACCTAAGGACATCACAAACATCCATGTCCGAGGCAGGATTCGAACCTGCGACCGTAGCAGTCACGCGGTTCCAGACTGTAGCACCTAGAACCGCTCGGCCACCCCGGTCGGCTGTCTTTATTCAGCCACACGACTAGTTTCGGCAGCACATTGCTGCCATCCTCTGGCCCCACCTCTGCCGAAAGAGTGTTTGATTTCCCTGGCGCATTTACTATGGTATCCTTGTTACTAGCAGAACGCAATCACATGTACCTAACGCGTGACTGCATTGGAGACAACACGGTGTCGAGTATAGACTCCTCGCGGAAGCTAGCCCTCATGTGCTCCATATGGCTACATATGGCACTGTATGTCTTCCGCCACTGCATCCATCATCCTAGGCGCACGGTCGTGCCATATGTAGTTTTACTTATGATTGAAAAATGGTTCAAATGGCTCTGAGCACTATGGGACTTAACATCTGAGGTCATCAGTCCCCTACAACTTAGAACTACTTAAACCTAACCAACCTAAAGACATCACACACACACATGCCCGAGTCAGGATTTGAACCTGCGACCGTAGCAGTCACACGGTTCTGGACTGAAGCGCCTAGAACCGCTCGGCCACCGCGGCCGGCACTTATTATTGAAACAGGCTTATGTCTGTTGAATTTATTTTATTTCATTGATCTTGACGCAGCCGCTGGGCTAAGGCATTCTCCATTTGAAAAGCTTATTATTATAGCTGAAAGCATGGTTTAGGTTTAGAATAAAGATAATTAGTGCAATTGTGGGCTGTTTTTCATTCGAGACAATTTCGTAACGGTTGCTGGTCTTCCTGCCATGATTAAAAAACCACGCAGAGAATTCAGTGTTCGGTGGGCCTCAACACAAACAGGATAGCCGTGGAGGAGCGAAGCTGTAAGCAGTTGCTGTGCTTGGGAATCACAAGTAGTCTCCAAATGGAATGTGCCATTGTGTCAATGAGTGCAGGATTTCACAGGGCTGGCAATTGCGTCAGCACCTTTCTTAATAACAAATGGATTAACTGTAGCAAAGAACTGACCATCTTCAGTAGGTGAGACCACCAGAAACCGAGGTGCAGGTGGGAACGTCTTTGAATCGTTAGCCTTATTTGGTTTACGTTTAATAGATACAGAAATACAAGTCGCTGAGGAATGAAATAAATAGGAAGTGCAGGGAAGCTAAGACGAAATGGCTGCAGGAAAAATGTGAAGACATCGAAAAAGATTTGATTGTCAGAAGGACAGACTCAGCATACAGGCAAGTCAAAACAACCTTTGGTGACATTAAAAGCAACGGTGGTAACATTAGGAGTGCAACGGGAATTCCACCGTTAAATGCAGAGGAGAGAGCAGATAGATGGAAAGAATACATTGAAAGCCTCTATGAGGGTGAAGATTTCTCGGATGTGATAGAAGAAGAAACAGGAGTCGATTTAGAAGAGATAGGGGATCCAGTATTAGAATCGGAAATTAAAAGAGCTTTGGAGGACTTACGGTCAAATAAGGCAGAAGGGATAGATAACATTCCATCAGAATTTCTAAAATCATTGGGGGAAGTGGCAACAAAACGACTATTCACGTTGGTGCGTAGAATATATGAGTTTGGCGATATACCATCTGACTTTCGGAAAAGCATCATCCACACAATTCCGAAGACGGCAAGAGCTGACAAGTGCGAGAATTATCGCACAATCAGCTTAACAGCTCATGCATCGAAGCTGCTTACAAGAATAATATACGGAAGAATGGGAAAGAAAATTGAGAATGCGCTAGGTGACGATTAGTTTGGCTTTAGGAAAAGTAAAGGGACGAGAGAGGCAATTCTGACGTTAGGGCTATTAATGGAAGCAAGGTTAAAGAAAAATCAAGACACTTTCATAGGATTTGTCGACCTGGAAAAAGCGTTCGACAATATAAAATGGTGCAAGCTGTTCGAGATTCTGAAAAAAGTAGGGGTAAGCTATAGGGAGAGACGGGTCATATACAATATGTACAACAACCAAGAGGGAATAATAAGAGTGGACGATCAAGAACGAAGTGCTCGTACTAAGAAAGGTGTAAGACAAGGCTGTAGCCTTTCGCCCCTACTCTTCAATCTGTACATCGAGGAAGCAATGATGGAAATAAAAGAAAGGTTCAGGAGTGGAATTAAAATACAAGGTGAAAGGATATCAATGATACGATTCGCTGATGACATTGCTATCCTGAGTGAAAATGAAGAAGAATTAAATGATCTGCTGAACGGAATGAACAGTCTAATGAGTACACAGTACGGTTTGAGAGTAAATCGGAGAAAGACGAAGGTAATGAGAAGTAGTAGAAATGAGAACAGCGAGAAACTTAACATGAAGATTGATGGTCACGAAGTCAACGAAGTTAAGGAATTCAGCTACCTAGGCAGTAAAATAACCAATGACAGACGGAGCAAGGAGGACATCAAAATCAGACTCGCTATGGCAAAGAAGGCATTTCTGGCCAAGAGAAGTCTACTAATATCAAATACCGGCCTTAATTTGAGGAAGAAATTTCTGAGGATGTACGTCTGGAGTACAGCATTGTATGGTAGTGAAACATGGACTGTGGGAAAACCGGAACAGAAGAGAATCGAAGCATTTGAGATGTGGTGCTATAGACGAATGTTGAAAATTAGGTGGACTGATAAGGTAAGGAATGTGGAGGTTCTATGCATAATCGGAGAGGAAAGGAATATGTGGAAAACACTGATAGGGAGAAGGAACAGGATGATAGGACATCTGCTAAGATGCTGTAGAGGGCAAAAACTGTAGAGGAAGACAGAGATGGGAATACGTCAAGCAAATAATTGAGGACGTAGGTTGCAAGTGCTACTCTGAGATGGTTAGCACAGGAAAGGAATTCGTGGCGGGCCGCATCAAACCAGTCAGTAGACTGATGACCAAAAAAGAAGACGTAGACTGAGAAGAAGATGTTAGGCTCGTCGCGAGAACAACCGCCACGACTGCCGGCGTCTCCGATGGCGCGCATCTTCCATCTCAGAAAGGGGGGTGGGGGGGCTCACCTGCCTTAGGTGATTGTTCACATCTCAGGTCACACCTTCCTTACTCCTAACGGAGGCGATTTGAGAAGGTCACGACTCAGGCAGTCATTCCTCCCTGGACCTGGCCTGTACATGGTGAACCATACCTGTCGATCCAGGGTTGGGGATTACGCGTTAACCAGTCACCTGTAACGCGTTAGACAAGTGGGGCGGCCTTCAGGAGCGCAGAGGGAGGAAGAAGAAAAAGAGGAAGTGGAGTAAGAATAGAAGAAGGGGAACGAAGAAAGAAACACAGAACGAGAAAATAGTGAAGGGTCTGTTCTGATGTCAGGCTACTGAAAATGCAGAACACATTCCCAAAAATATCCCAGACATCTTCCGCAAACGAGGGGAAAAAGAACAGCAAGAAGATAGACAGGCAGCACTGGCGGGAAAAGATGCTACAAAGGCTGGGGTCCCATGGTTGCCAAGCACGAACTCGACAAAGGGCTGTGAGCCCCTGGGATGAGTTTTGAACGTGATGTTCACATTTCCCTACCAAAGGATTTAGAACAGAAGCAAGATATGTGGTAGATAACATTCTGGGGCTCCTATAATTCTCACAGTGGGACCAAGCGGAACCCCTTCCTTATGGATCTTAGGCACTTCTAAAATCGTGGCAGAACTCTCGCTTGTCCTCTCTTTTTATGATGTCCAGGAAATTGTCTAGATTTCAGGAGCGCAGATGTCTTCGGTTGTACTGCATCAGTTGCTCCTTCTGGAGACGACGTTACGCTGAGTCCTCCAGTAAAACCATCATCTTGCCGAAGTAAGAAGTTGCAGGCAAAAGAACACTAGCGTTTCCCTTGTCAGCAGATAAAATCAGTATTTATGTGTCTCCTCTTAAGGGACGGAAATTTTTTCTTTCTTCAGTGTTGATGTTCCGCCTGGGTGCGTTGATCTTAGTTATGGCCTTCCAAGTCTCTCGCCTTACTTTCCAGCAATCTCACTGGGAAGTTTCAAAGCACCTTGCTCAATGGCACTGATAAAATCCTTGATAGGCAAGGTCTTTGGAGTGGGCACAAAATTTAGTCCCTTTTCTCACACCGATATCGCAGTGTCACTCAGATGTTTATCTGTTTATCTATGAAATTAGACACAGTACGTCTACATGGATTATTTTCGTGTGATGATTAGCGTATAAGGCGATGGAAATTGGAAATTTGACGTGTCACGGCCCGATGCTGCGTCCAGTCCGACAGCGACTACGTAGCATTGTCCACCCACTCTCGGAATCCGTTTACTGAAGCGACGAGATGTTAGGCATAGTGAATGCAGGCTCCTAGACGCTCCGTATAATTCTCGCCTGGTTTAACGGATTCTTTCTCTCATCAGTGCCATGCTATGTCGCTGTTTGATGCTCTTGGCGGTCGAAGAATCCATATAATGAGTAAACTTGTCGGTATAGATTGGTGGTCCAAAAATCTCAATAAAGAAGCGAGAGAGCACAGAAGTCGGCCTCTCTTTTTGCAGAGTTTATCGGACTCACGTATTCTGTTGACCACTTGCTCCCCGTACAGGTACCAGATGTGCTATTTGAGACTTTCGCGACATAATAACTGCTTCATTGGTTTACGGGGTAATGTCGGATAATGATGTCGAAGCTACACACTATTTCAAAGAGACAGCTGCTCGTCGTCTTCAGGTGCTTACTGACATGTTGCTGCAGGGCTCGCCAATATATACGCCGGCTTGCTAGAAAAGTGCAGGCAAGAAGCAATAAACGATATGGAAGACTGGCGCGTCGACCACGGCTTCGAAATAAATGTGGCAAAATCAGAAATGATGGTGTTCCGAAGTGGAGGAAGAGCACCTGCATCAGCGGAGATCTTCATTCTTTATTTCTTTTTGGGTCATCAGTCTGGTTTGATGCGGCCCGCTACGAACAACCTCTTCATCTCAGAGTAGCACTTGCAACCTACGTCCTCAATTATTTGCTGGATGTATCTCAATCACTGTCTGCCTCTACAGTTTTTGCCCTCTACAGTGCTCTCTAGTACCATGGGAGTCATTCCCTCATGTCTTAATAGATGTCCTATCATCCTGTCCCTTCTCCTTATCAGTGTTTTCCACATATTACTTTTCCCTCCGATTATGCGTAGAACCTCCTCATTCCTTACCTTATCAGTCCACCTAATTTTCGACATTCCTCTTTACACCACACCTCAAATTCTTCGATTCTCTTCTGTTACGGTTTTTCCACAGTCCATGTTTCACTACCATACAATGCTGTTCTCCAGATGTAAGTTCTCAGAAATTTCTTCCTCAAATTAAGGGCCATGTTTGATACTAGTAGACTTCTCTTGGACAGGAATGCCCTTTTTGCCAGTGCTAGTCTGCTTGTGATGTCCTCCTTGCTCCGTTTTTCATTGGTTATTTTACTGCATAGGTAGCCGAATTCCTTAACTTCATCTACTACGTAACCATCCATCCTAATGTTAAGTTTCACGCTGTTCTCATTTCTGCTACTTCTCATTACTTTCGTCTTTCTTCGATTTACCCTCAATCCATATTCTGTACTGATTAAATTGTTGGTTCCGCTCAGCAGATCATGTTATTCTTCTTTGCTTTCAATCAGGACGCAATGTCATCAGCGAATCGTATCATTGATATCCTTTCATCTTGAATTTTAATTCCACTCCTGAACCTTTCTTTTATTTCCGTCATCCTTGTTTCAATGTACAGATTGAACAGTGGTGGGGAAAGACTACATCCCTGTATTACACCCTTTTTAATCCGACCACTTCGTTCTTGGTCGTCCACTCTCATTATTCCCTCTTTCCTCCTGTACATATTGTGTATTACCCGTCTCTCCCTATAGCTACCGCTACTTTCTTCAGAATTTCGAACATGTTCCACCATTTTAGACTGTCGAAAGCTTTTTCCAGGTCGATAAATCATATGAAAGTGTCTTGATTTTTCTTTAGTCTTGCTCCTATTACTATCGCCAAAGTCAGAATTGCCTCTGTCGTGCCTTTACCTTGTTCAAAGCCAAACTGATAGTTATCTAGCACATTCTCAATTTTCTCTTCCATTCTTCTGTACATTAGTCTTGTCAGCAACTTGGATGTACGAGCTGTTAAGCTGATTGTTCGATAATTCTCGTACTTGTCAGCTCTTGCAGTCTTCGGAATTGTGTGGATGATATTTTTCTGAAAGTCAGATGGTATGTCGCCAGACTCATACATTCTACACACCAACGTGAATAGTCGATTTGATGCCACTTCCCCCATTGATTTTAAAAATTTTGGTGGAATGTTTTCTATCACTTCCTTATTTGATCTTAAGTCCTCCCAAGATCTTTTAAATTCTGATTCTAATACTGGATCCCCTATCTCTTTGAAATATGGTTTCACAGGACAGAGCGGATAAGGTTATGGTTGTGGAAAGGGCCAAAATGTGTTACTGTCAGTTGGATAAAATACACAAACTTTATTTTCCTCTAGACACTTAATCGTACATGCCCTTAAAAGGATTCAAAACAATACCAATGAAAGCCCGAACACAAGTTATTACAATTGTTTTGAGGAATACACGTGACTGAAGGCTTTACTTACATTTTTTTTACGTAAATAGTTGGCTGAATGCCACACACGTAACATAGAACAACTCAAGGCCCGAGGCCTGGATAGTAATAATTTCAGATAGAGAAGAAAATTTTAAAAGATTTTAAACAAGTGAACTTTCAAATTTTAATTTGAGATGGCTGAAGGCCTTATCTCACGTAAAAACTCGGCTTAAGGCCACATACTGAACAGGCTTAAAGCCTGTATAATAAGGATTTCCAAAGAGAAAAATCTCCTTTTTTAAAAAAAAAAATTAATTTAAGCAGGAATCTGCAAGGTTTTAATTTAAGACTGTTGATGACCTTATCTAAAAAATATTTCACGTAAAAGCTCAACTGAAGGCCGCTTACTGAACAATGAAGAACTGGAGGCTTAAGGCCTGAATAACAAAGATGTCCGTTAGAGTGAAATCTCCCTTTATTAAAAATAAGTTTTAAACAAATCAATGTTGAAACCTTAATTTAAATCGTCTGAAGGCCTTATTTTAAAACTGAAATAAACTAAATTAATAGACAGCTGAAGGCCTCGCACAGTACTTAAGACTAACAGAAAATCACAAACTAAAAACAACAGAACAATGGTGCTCAGAAGTGTTCCAAGGGTCGGCCTGGGGAGTTAACTCTAACATACGTTTAGGTGAGACAGGCAGTCAAGAGTAAGACTAAATAATTATATGGCAACCCGATCCACGGATGGCTGAAGGACCGACCAACAAGCTAATCAATTGCCTTCCGCCCGACCAACTGCACAACAACGGAAAATATCAGCGAGGGCGAAGATACCAGCAGCACTACGTCTTGAAAATTGGCGTCTAACTACAGTCAAGACAGAATAACCACTCAAAAATATGAACAACACCAAGGCTGTCTAACTTCACGCCGTGCCGGACAGCATCAACACGGCGAGGAAAAACACACTGCCGGAAAACTACGCTAACGACCAGGGCAGGCAACTGCAACGTTAACGGACAGAAGGTAGAAAATACCGCTGGTGCACTTCACTAATAAGTAACAACCAATTCAATAGTTAAACACCATCAGGAAGACAGCTGCAAAATTTCGCTGATTCCAACACACCATAAATTGCTGCTTGCGGGCAGGGTCCAGGAAGCAACAACCGGCAATGAACGAAGAGATGTCATAGCAGTTGAGGTTTCATAACAGGTTAACTGATCACTCAACTTCAGTGTCCAGGTTCGGTAGGCGACGAACTTTGTAGCTCTCGCAGCTAGCGTCTCACAAATCCAACCGCTCGTGCACGCCACCAGCGGCCCCGGCCTGACCGCGTGCCGTGGAGACTTCCTCACTGGTCTGTCCCACCTGACCGACCCCTCACACACACCACCACACGGAAATATAGCGGTTACACCAAAGATGGTACAGCAGTCCTAGTATCGATAAGTGCTGCTGCTGCCACTGACAGAGGCAAGTCAGCAACTCGTTATGGCAATAACTCAGGGAGAAATAAGACGCCACTCGATTGTGACGAAATGCCAAAGAACAAATGGCAAGGCGAGCCCGCCACAGCTCAACCTCCCCCCTCAAATACCAAACCGTGAGAAAGGGGGGGGGGGGGTAACTCAGCAATAGGACTAACCAAATTTAACTTGTCTAAGGTGGACCCAGTACTGCTTAACGGTGCAGTTATCCTTAACCAGCAGATTCACCGGGCCTAAAATACGCACAATGGTGCAAGGGCCCAAAAAAACGGGCGGGGAGTGAATTTACTAAGATTTCCGACACGCACCTGCTTCCCGGGGAAATTACGGACTTTATACCTGATCTCCTGGGCTATCCCTAAAGGCTCGCCGATTAAGATTATATCGCTCAGCTTATTATGGGCCGTGAGTATATTATGTCTGGAATGGTTCCAGTTTTCCCTTGACGACTTGAGGGGTAAAATCTGCCGGAATTAGATCTTGAATTCCCCACAAGTTCGAAAGAGGGGAATTAATAGGATAGGCAAGGATCACGGAGGCGGGAGTAGCGTTTAAGGCCTCATGATTGGCAGTATTAAAAGCAAAACTAAGCCAAGGAAGACTAGAGTCCAACTTACTAGGCATCTTCTGATGGTAAATAATCAGTGTGGATTTAAGATTTCGATTGAAACTCTTCGCAGAAGATCCCTGCAGATAATATGGGGTCATAGTGATATGCTTAATACCGTTCTGAAAACAGAAGGTCACTAACGATTTGTTTAGGGGGGGGGTCCAAAAATACTGAAAAAATTAGTTAAATGCGAAATAGTTGTGGTCGCAGTCACGTTACGGCTCGGAAGGAGCCAGGTAAATATCGAAAACGCATCAATGATAACCAATACGTACCGATGACCTCTCTTAGTACGAGGTAAGGGCCCTACGTAATCGACATAGAGTTTGTGCATAGGACAGGATTCGCTCTCAGAACTCAAAAGACACTGTTGAAGAACATTCTTAGTTTTGGCTACATTACACAACCGACATCGAGAAACCACCTCTCTCACGTCACGGTTCATGGAGGGCCAAGTCAAATGCTCCTTAATTTTTTGGGAGGTCTTTTTTAAGTTCCTAAGTGCCCAACCACCAACGAATGAAGAAAGTAACGAAAGACCGGGTGCACCACAGGTACTGGCAAACTCATCATGAATTGCCTATCAGGCCCCACCCTTTTACATAAAATGCCCTTCTTGATAACATACTCATCCGATAGTTCCCCTGCCAAGAGGCGTTTCTTAACGGGTGCCCAAGCAGGGTCCTGATGCTGAGCATATCATCAAATAAAAGACGAGTCTCACCTAATACGATACAACTAAGACTGCCTGCCTCTGTCTCCTAGGTTCAGTGAATATCCGGCTGAGTACATCGTCAAGGACATTTTCAGTGTGTTTCCGGTGTTTAAATTCAAATTGAAACGCAGAAATGCGTACTGCCCACCTGGCAATACGGCCAGTTTTACGTGGCCCGGCTAACACAAGGTTCAACGCCTGATTGTCGGTTTCTAGCAGACATACCCAATGCTCATGGTGGAAGCGGTACTTCTCCAGCGCGAACAAAATGGCCAACGCCTCGCACTCGTAGACGGAATAGTTAAGTTTGGCCCCAGTTAACGGACGAGACGCGTATCCTAATGGCTGCCACTGACCTTCGAACTCCTGGTGGAGGACAGCCAAAATACCGGCAGGCATTAGATGCGTCAGTTTGGACAATAAACCTTTTATTAAAGTCCTGTACTCTGAGAACAGGAGGGTTGGCTACAGCTGCCTTAATGTGCTCAAACGCGGCCTCTTGGTCCGGTCCTCATTCAAAACGCACTCCTTTCCGGCGCAATTCATTTAAGGGAGCCTCCAACTGAGCAAAATTAGGGACAAAACGCCTAAAATAGTTCGCCATGCCTATGAACCGAGTAATTCCACATTTATCAGTAGGCGGAGGCAGAGCTCGTAATGCCTTAGTTCGTTCCTGGTCCAAGCGAATACCCTGACCTGGCACTAGATGACCTAAGAAGGACACCTGCTGCCTGGCTAACGTCAATTTCCTGGGTTTAACAGTTAACCCGGCTCCCTGCAATCTCAAAAAAACTTGCTGGATATGATCCAAATGGTCCTGAAACGAACAGCAATAAATGACTAAGTCGTCCAAATAATTATACATAGACCGATTTAAAGTATCGTACCATTTGTTTTCTGGGTGGTCTAGAAATATATTTGCTAGTATACGACACAAGTAACTACCGATTGCGAGACCATCTTTCTGTGAAAATATTTGGCCGCTGAAGTTAAAAGAGTTGTGGGCAAATGTTGTGACCAGTATTTCTACTAATTCGCGAACTTATGCTTGAGATTTCTTCTGTATGTCAAAAGGTTTTCTTTTGTGAGGAGACTATTGGCGATGAGATGCATTTACGTTGATGACGTACTGGAACCGTACATACATAAATACAAGAAGTTTCCATATAATCATTTTATCACTATACCTTTATTATCCCAATTCTGCCTGTGCACTCACAACAAATATTGTTCCTGTAATCGTGGCTTGTGAAAAAGGGCAAACCCAGAAACTACTTATCCAATAAATAAACAACAGCTTTTATGTTAAAACGTTTTTTCTTCAATTCTCTGCGGTATCGTCCGAAGAGTTAGGTCCCATAGTAAAGCAGGTACCTCAAGACGGAATCACAGGCTAAAGACAGTCGCTGCCAGATGCAGCCACGAATGAGAGACGTCTACGAAGAGACGCCCCCCCCCCCCCCCCCCAAGAGGTTCCGTATGCCGCCACTGCTGGAAGAGAAGAGTACTTACTTAGAGCGCATCACCTCTCGCCCACTATGATAGCAGCATCTTCATAGCTCACATCCGGCAGCGAGCTGGTCTCATTAGTCATAACTGTGTAACAAAGTTTATAAATAAATGAATGTAATATTTGACTGTCATTCAGAACTGTTCGAAGTAATGAACAGTAATTTTTAAGATCTGCGGAAGTATTGAATGTATGTTGTCACTCATGTGGACGTGGATTTCACCCAACTTAAATATTGGTATATTTAATAGTTTCACTGCACTGTGCTAACATTCTGGTGTTGTAACGACCGCTCGACCTCCTCAAATGAACGAATATGGAACTGTCATTTAGGTTGAACGACATGAACTCTCCCCCCCCCCCCCTCCCCCTCTACACTTTTCCATGATACACGACGCCTCTGTTTGAGAGACAGCGCCTGGAGTACGTTGAGTATCTCTGCAACGGTCTCGCGCTTTCTAAATGATCTAGCGACAAAACGTGACATCGCACCCCTTCTTCCACATTTTTTTCTGATGATCCGAAATGGTATGGGCCGCAGACTTATGATCAACATTCGACAATGGGTTTAAAAAATGTTTTAGTCAATTCTTTCACGAAACTTCGTGACATATTAAAACTGTGTGTCGGATCGAAACTCGACCTCCGGATCTATGCCTTTTGCGGGCAAGTGTCTTACTGACTTTTTTTAATTATTTTACGTTTATTTACGCCTGAAATCGAAGGAAGTCGACAATGAGAAGGAAAGAATAAAAAACAAAGAAAGCCTCGCTGGGTTGGGAGAAAGACTGGTACTTAGCGATCCTTACCACGACGCGCATCAGTCACTTGACCTGTCGGGCATTTCTTCACAGAAAGATTTAGTAGTTCCCCAGAGTGTGGTTCTGCATGTTCGGAGTCTTCAGTTCGTGGACGGTTGTCTTCTCCTACGCGGGAGGTTCCAGCTGCACGGAGGGTCGTGGAAAGCACTGTCCAAGTAATATGAAATGAACTATTGATACTTGGGGTTGCAAACAATTTTGGTATAGCTTTCTTGCAAGTAATTCCAAATGTTCAAGACGCCATTCGTATCATTCCGAAATATGTACTGAAACGCGTGTCCTTTGATACCTGTCACTGCGCTGGCTATCGCACGAGGTTTGTAGGTATCGTCCCGGAAAAGGAGGGCCTGTAGATCAATATCTGACGGCGCCGTTTAGAGAAAGTAGGCCAGGATATGTGGAATCAGATGCAAGATGCCGCCAACCTCTCTACAGCAAAGACGATGTGCATCTGGGTCGGGCGTTCCGCATGCAGTACAACTGGGTGAGTCTTCCATGTTGGTCTGTGAAGGCTCGATTGCGTCACTTGTTTGCAGTTGACAGTTACATGCCATGTCGACTGAACATCAGTGTCTGTCAGGTCCGTCTTTATCGTTTTGCACAGATTAGTGCATCCACAATGATAAACAAATAAAAAATATACCCCAATTTCTTGCTGTCCTTTTTCAGTACATTTTTTCATGTAAAAAAAGCGTTATAAAAAGAAAGGTTCTCGACTGGGATTAAAATTCGTGGTGGAAGGGTATTTATGACAAGATTCGATTGCTATCCTCCATGAAAGTTAAGAGTAACTTATGAATATACATACTACCATTAATTAAAACTGTCCCAGTCTGTTTTACCACAATATTATCACTTATTCTTGACCCATGGTATTTGTTCGTTAAGTGAGACATCTTCAATGCTGTTTAGAAATAGACAATGAATTCTTTATAACACTTAATATTGGTGTTTATCAATCAAAAGTATGTGGATAAATTGTATTGTCTTACGTAAAACATGAGAAATTGCGGTTAATTTCAAACTGTCTAAAATTATTTCATGTTGAATTTCATACTCTAATATTTCGATAGTACACCTAACGATAAAATCATCAACCGGTGTTTCAGCCTCGGGCGATTTGCTTCTCTAACACTGATCATATAATTTTCACCGTAAAGACGGCTCCTCATCATTTTCTCTGTTGAGCTAGTTATAATATAATACTTCAGCTGATGAACGAGCGTGCATAATGGCCTTCGCCAAAGTGCCTTTCCTTCCAGTATGCCATCCACAGCATAAGGCAAACCGCCTGTGACCTCTGTGTCTTATAGTCTTGCCTCAGAAGTGGTATTTCTTCCCCAACTTCATCTTTAATAATCTGTCACATTAAGCAGGTATGCCCATTACTACATTTCATTTGGATGGGGTTCGTCAATTGATTTAGTGTCTTCCTATCAGTATTACATAAACAGAAAACCAGACAAACACACTGGCGGAATGTTTGCTGAGCGTAAGCACTCCCAATTATTTGTCAAGCCTTAACATTCTATTGGGATTAGCATTTTCCAGTCTTAGGGTGCTATATTACTTGTTTGCTTTAATGTACCGCCTTGCGTCGTAAGTTTCACCAATGATTGCATTTCACTTTGCAGCATTCGATTTCTGTTCAATATTTTTTTCATAAAATTAAATGGTTATAGTAGCGAACTACCACTTCCATAATAAAAATACAAATTTTCAATAGATTTGGCAGTAATTCTTGGCCGGGCGAAGTGGCCGTTCGGTTCTAGGCGCTGCATCCTGGATCCGCGAGACCGCTACGGTAGGAGGTTCGAATCCTGCCTCGGGCATGGATGTGTGTGATGTCCTTAGGTTAGTTAGGTTTAACTAGTTCTAAGTTCTAGGGGACTAATGACCTCAGAAGTTGAGTCTCATAGTGCTCAGAGCCATTTGAACCATTTTTTTAGTAATTCTTAAGTACATAATTTATTTTAGCTTTCGTTTGTCAAGAAAAAGTTCCAGTTTCGTATATCACTTTGTGAATACATCCAGCACAATGTCAGCTTGCATGAATAAGTCACATTTCACAAACGGGCGTCTCCTGATTCTAAACCAAATGTATTTACACACGTTTCAACAATATCTCATGATAAATGTGTCGCTGTAAAGCAATGAGAAAAAAATCTCAGCTGATTTAGTAATAAAGATATGACTACACTGAATTTTCGTACAGAAATTCTGATGAGCTGATTGTTGGTATGACATTGAGCATCGTTTTGACACTGGCTAAGAGACATCATCTTTGCCTAACTTGTTATGCACCATTTCTGTGAGTTACCTAGCTTGAAAAATATTACTTCTCCGTAAGTATAGAAGACGATACATGCGTTACTAACATGTTTACCAGACATCGTTAACAAACACTAAAGCACGACTATTTTATTATAATAAGTTTTTAGAGCTGATAAGTCTTATCTGATCATAACGCTACTAATCACCTCATGAATAGGTGTGGAGCATATACGTAATTCCGTAATGAGAATTACAGTATGCCCAGACGTGCTGCCAATTGCACGTACGTGGAACCTGAAATTTACTGAAAAGAAATGTAATAACTAGTTTTTGCAGCAATTAGAAAACTAGAACTAGCATCCCGAATTTACCGCCAAGTTCTAGTTTAGTGGCACTGTCCGCTCCTGGTAGCTGAATGGTCAGGGCGACGGAATGTCATACCTAACGGCTCGGGTTCGATTCCCCAGCTGGGTCGGAGATTTTCTCCGCTCAGTGATTGGGTGTTGTGTTGTCCTTATCATCATCATTTCATACCCATCGACACGCAAGTCGCTGACGTAGTGTCAACTCGAAAGACTTGCACCAGGTGAACGGTCTACCAGACAGGAGGCCCTAGCCACACGGCATTTAGTGGCACTAAATTAACCAAACTGAACTCTTATTATTTCCATAATTTTTTGTGAAGTCAGCTGTCTTATCAAAAAAAAAAAAAAAAAAAAATGGTTCAAATGGCTCTGAGCACTATGGGACTCAACTGCTGAGGTCATTAGTCCCCTAGAACTTAGAACTACTTAAACCTAACTAACCTAAGGACATCACAAACATCCATGCCCGAGGCAGGGTTCGAACATGCGACCGTAGCGGTCTTGCGGTTCCAGACTGCAGCGCCTTTAACCGCACGGCCACTTCGGTCGGCTGTCTTATCAATATGGGATGATCGGAGACATACATAATTCACAATCGATCATCTATTTTGAAAGGATATTACTCATACATACATTTAGAACAATAAGTGTCCGTAGTAAACGTGCAGAATTATTTGATAATTGGCTTACCAAAAACAAGAAGAAACCCAAGAAGGAAAATGAGGGGAAAAAGAAAAAAAGAAGAAGAAGAAAACAAAGGAGGCTGCTACGAATGTCGTTTCCGACGGATATGTTGCAAAATGTCGTGGCCGGCCGGGGTTGCCGAACGGTTCTAGGCGCTACAGTCTGGAACCGTGAGACCGCTACAGTCGAAGTTTCGAATCCTGCCTCCGGCATGGATTTGTGTGATGTCCTTAGGTTAGTTAGGTTTAAGTAGTTCTAAGTTCAGGGCGACTGATGACCACAGAAGTTAAGTCCCGTAGTGCTCAGAGTCATTTGAACTAAAATGTCGTGAAGGAAGAAAACACAGATACATCACAAGGAAAAATTTGTGTTATTTTCAGAATGCTAATTTTGTGCTGCAATGTCATTAAGTACAATAATTTGTAACGTTATGCATCATAAAATTCGTTGAAACATTTAATTACAGAGAATTAGCTACAAGTCATTTATTTGCGTCCGTGCCAAATTTAATAGCTCTTGCTAAAACTAAATTTATTTTACTATTTTTGCAAGGTTGTGTCAGCTGCAAATAAGAGTTACTTCTAATCTGATAATGTTATTAACGAGAGATCATTAACACATATGGGAGGAAAAGTATGGGCCCAAAATGGAACCTTGTGGACGCCATAAGTCGTTTGTTCCCATCCTCATGAAACAATTAGCGTAAGGTACTAGAAAATACACTACTGGCCATTAAAATTGCTACACCAATAAGAAATGCAGATGATAAACGGGTATTCATTGTACAAATATATTATACTAGAACTGACATGTGATTATATTTTGACGCAATTTGGGTGCATAGATCCTGAGAAATCAGTACCCCAAACAACCACCTCTGGCCGTAATAACGGCCTTGATACGCCTGTGCATTGAGTTAAACAGAGCATGGATGGCGTGTGCAGGTACAGCTGCCCATGCAGCTACAACGCAATACTACAGTCCATCAAGAGTAGTGACTGGCGTGTTGTGACGAGCCAGTTGCCCGGCCACCATTGACCACACGTTTTCAGTTGGTGACATCTGGAGAATGTGCTGGCCAGGGCAGCAGTCGAACATTTTCTGTATCCAGATAGGCCCGCACAGGACCTGCAACTTCCGGTCGTGCATTATCCTGCTGAAATGTAAAGTTTCGCAGGGATAGAATGAAGGGTAGAGCCACGGGTCGTAACACATCTGAAATGTAACGTCCACTGTTGAAAGTGCCGTCAATACGAACAAGAGGCGACGGAGACGTGTAACCAATGGCACCCCATACCATCACACCGGGTGATACGCTAGTATGGCGATGACGAATACACGCTTCCAATGTGCGTTCACCGCGATGTTGCCAAACACGGATGCGACCATTATGATGCTGTAAACAGAACCTGGATTCATCCGAAAAAATGACGTTTTGCCATTCGTCGTTGAGCACACCATCACAAGCCGCTCCTGTCTCTGATGCAGCGTCAAAGGTAACCGCAGCCATGGTCTCCGAGCTGATAGTCCATTCTGTTGGAAACGTCGTCGAACTGTTCGTGTAGATGGTTGTTGCCTTGCAAACGTCCCCATCTGTTGACTCAGGGATCGGGACGTGGCTGCACGATTCGTTACAGCCATGCGGATAAGATACCTGTCATCTGGACTGCTAGTGATACGGGGCCGTTGGGATCCAGCACGACGTTCCGTATTACCCTATTGAACCCACCGATTCCATATTCTGCTAACAGTCATTGGATCTCGACCAACGCGAGCAGCAATGTCGCGATACGGTAAACAGCAATCGCGATAGGCTACAAACCGACCTTTATCAAAGTCGGATACGTGATGGTACGCATGTCTCCTCCTTACACGCGGCATCACAACAACATTTCACCAGGCAACGCCGGTCAACTGCTGTTTGCGTATGAGAAATGGGTTGGAAACTTTCCTCATGTCAGCACATTATAGGTGTTGCCACCGGCGCCAACCTTGTGTGAATGCTGTGAAAAGCTAATAATTTGCATATCACAGTAATCTTCTTCCTTTCCATTAAATTTCGCGTCTGTAGCACGTCATCTTCGTGGTGTAGAAATTTTAATGGCCAGTAGTGTAAAAAGGTACGTCAAACCAGTCTAAGAGTATACGGTTCTCAAAAAATAGATAAATAAATAAAGGAAAGGGATCGGAAAGTAATGATATTTTATGAATAAGTCTCGATTATAATTGCTGAGAAGCGTACGTCTTTCAACAGAGTTTTCACTTCGGTTGCAGTCGTAAATCTGTAGCGGCTGAGCGAGCAACAGGTCGTGAAGGTTCGGTACCTGGCTGGCAACTGGAGGGACCGCCAGCGCCACGTAGGAGGGCAGCCGAGACGCGAGCAAAGACCGCCGCCTGCAGAACGGGAGGGCGGGCGGCGGCCGTCCTGTCCGGCGGTCCTCCTGATGGCCGCACAAATTGAGTTTCCTGGCGGGCGGCCACACAAAACCGTATTAAAAGCGGCCTGCGGAGCACAAGTTATAATTTGCCCCGACACAGAGAAACAGACGGCGCGTCGCCGCATGCTGGGAGACGGTCGTAAAGCGGTTTGTCCCGCCCCCCGAGGTTATGGCCGCTGTATATCGTGGCGGCGGACGCGGACGCGGAGGCGGAGGCGGAGATGGCTGCCGCATTGCCGGCCGCCGGCCTCTCAGCGGCGGCTCCGTCCGTTGTAATAGCGCCGGACACAGCGCACCGAACACAGCTGAATTACCTTGTACTCTACGTCCACACAGACACCGAGACGCCGCAAGGCACTGCGCTATGAATGCGTCCCTGTCTCCGCTCCATTTACGGTTACTACGGCTTGGAAAAGAGCTAGTGTCCTCAGTTACACATCTTGTTATTGTTGTTGTTCTTGTGATCATCAGTCTAAAAACTGGTTCGCTGCAGCTCTCCGCAAGAGATGGATCGCGTCAGTCTGTTCCAGACTGACTTTTCTCAGTTGTATTTTACTTCCTTGACTCGTTTTCGCATCTGGGACTTTCCGGTACTGGTTAAATAAATCAGTCCTACCTAATACCGACCAGACTCAATTACTGCAACGATTTAACCATTATTTCTCGTTTTAATATTCTCTCCTTACCGGACACAATATCTGTAGCTGCACATCTGAGAACTGAAAAAATGGTTCAAATGGCTCTGAGCACTATGGGACTTAACTTCTGAGGTCATTAGTCCCCTAGAACATAGAACTATTTAATCCTAAGGACATCACACACAAATCCATGCCCGAGGCAGGATTAGAACCTGCGACCGTAGCGGTAGCGCGGTTCCAGACTGCAGCGCCTAGAACCGCTCGGCCACCCCGGCCGGCTTGAGAACAGAACTCAGGGACAGTCACGGATGTGTAGCTCCAGGATAGACACTGGAGGAGATCGGACCCGTTCTAAGAGGACTGTAAGCCAAGTAAGCCTCTGGATGTTTTTGTTTAAGGCCTCATTACAGAGGCCAGATGACCGACCCTTGCGGCGAGCGGGTTATCACCATCCTGTTCGTTCTTGTGTGGGCTATTTCACAGCGTTTGGGTCCTTGGTCCGGGTGCGTCGGTTTGCTGGTTGACCTCAACATGCCTGCCCCGACTGCTACCTGCAAGCAGACGGATCAGCGACCAGCTTAGTGGGTGGCAGGAGGGAGAGGGCAGGCAGCTGGCCAGTCGGATTGTCAGTAGGCAGCTTCTGGGTAGGGGCTGACCGACTGCTTTCTCGGAACACACTATTCAGCACGGATTGAGGGTGTATAGACTCCATCTTGTAACGCCGGTGTAATGAGCCATGGCGAAAACTTGGGTCTGTGAACCGATCTATAGATGATGATGGTGATATGTTTGGTTTGGTTCGGTCTGGTTTGTGGGGCGCTCAACTCCGCGGTTATCAGCGCCCGGACAAATTCCCAACCTTTGCTCAGTCCAAACTCGCCACTTTCATGAATGAGATGAAATGATGAGGACAACACAAACACCCAGTCATCTCGAGGCAGGTGAAAATCCCTGACCCCGCCGGGAATCGAACCCGGGACCTTGTGCTCGGAAAGTGAGAACGCGATCGCGAGACCACGAGCTACGGACCCGGTCTACAGAGATTGCTTGCTGTGACCAGGGCCTTCCTGGAAGGCATGACAATGGGACAGCAGGCATTTATGTGCGAGAAGCAACAGTTGAGCTCGTTTTATAATTTCTGTTCTACCTTTGTAGGATCAAGGCATTGTCGCCACAAAAGGTGAATGGCCTCTCATAGAAAAGGTGGGAAGGAACACCATTGGCTGCTCCTACAAATTTTCTGGAGAGTGGTAGATAGCAACTTTCTGACAATTACATACGTGGGGGAACTGTAGATTGGCTGAAATTATTGTATCTGTGAAGAATGGAAGTTTTGTGCTTAGCTTCTTGGAACTGTGCTTGCAGAAATACGAGCCAATGCCTGGCTGATAACTTTTCTTCGTAGAGGGGGAATTTACCAGTTTTGTTAGAAATGTATTCACTGGCGAAAATTTAGCGCAGTCTTGTCAGTGGAGGTGAACATTGGCGAAAACAGAGCGCAGACCATTCTGCGAAGGGCAGTCGGGATCAGGATTTCAGAGGCAGTAGACTGGAGGTAGCTCTAGGAAAGACACATGGATCCTACGAATAGTGAGGACAAAGCTCTTCCGAA
This sequence comes from Schistocerca serialis cubense, assembly GCF_023864345.2. Lineage (NCBI taxonomy): Eukaryota > Metazoa > Arthropoda > Insecta > Orthoptera > Acrididae > Schistocerca > Schistocerca serialis. The sequence continues at coordinate 667,669,221 of NC_064641.1, read as the reverse complement.
GAGCTCTGGTTCACTGCTCTGCAAGGTACCTGGTGTTAGCCTCCGATCTGCTGGCAGCTATCAACACTACTCCATCCTCCAGTTTCAATCATGGTAAGAATCTGTAGTACAGGCTATCGGGAATGAAAGTTACCAATCGCTCGGAAGGCGCGTGATTTGAGAACCTTCGTTAAGGTTTCCGAGGCTCATTAACGACACAGGTAGATATGGTAATTTCATGTGATATCCTATGCCTTGTGGCAAAGTCAGATCAATCACTGAGCGGACATCGTGATCGTTTCTTTTTATTAATGATACGAAAGATGATGTTTATTCCCGTCTCCCTTATTCCCAAAGGTCTTTGTCAGATGAACCAATTATTAGCTTAAATTGTTTATTGCCCATAGGCTAATTGTTTCAATTGTTATACATGTTATTCCTTTCGATAACATTTTCATCTAATCATCTATGTTGTGTATTTATCATAGAGGTTTGTACTAAATGTTTTGTTGCAGAAGAAAGATGAATCCAGTTCGTTTTGAGTTCATTAATTTTTCTCGAAGGAAGCAACACTCCAGATGCATTTGTCAATGTTACTCCTTCCAGTATGTTATTATGCGCGGTAGTTCTGATTATATAAGTTGCGCATATTTCTGGATACAATCTGATATTTGGTGATAAATTAGAAATTTTGCAGGTAAGTTTTTGCTGTCAAAGCTGTGTTCAAGAGGAGCGATCTGTATCTTGGAAGGCCCAACTGATGCAGATCACTGTGGCCTCCAGAAGGCATGTCCAGTCTGCATGACCATTTTTAGAGCCTGTCTTGTACAAGCCTCTTCATCCCTGTGTAACTACAGCAAACCCAAATACATCTCAGCCCGCTCAATGCCGTGAAGCGTTGGTCCACCTTCTGTAACTCTTACTCCCTGCACTACCCCCCCCCCCCCCCCACCAATTCGGCCGTTTCTTGATTTCTAACGAAGTGTCATTAAACCTTTCCTTCTTCACCAAGATGTGGCATAAAGTTCTTTTTTTCCCCATTCGATACACCCATCAGATCCTCCGAATTCTCTTCCCGCTAATGCTTCTGCTCACTTCTTTCCTGAATTGTTTATCGTCCAAGTTTCGCTTCTCTACAACGACGGACTCAGAAAAGATTTCTAAGACTCGTATTTAATAAATTTCTTTTTATCCCAAACGCGTTTCTCGCTATTGCCAGTCGCAATTTTATTTCTTCTCTACTACAGTCGTCGTAAGTTAATTTGCAGCTCAAAGAGCATAACTCAGCTGCTACTCCTTGTGTTCCGTATCTTAGCCTGGTAAATTCATCATCCTCTGGTTTACATCCACCACATTCCGTTACCATTATTTTAATTTTGTTGGTGTTTATTTTATAATCACTATCCACTTGGTTTACCTGATCTTGCAGAGTCTCTACCTTCTCTGCTAGAATTACAATGTCACCGTCAAAGCTCAAAGTTTTTGCATATTTCCCTAGAACCTGGTTTCCTTTACTACTTGCTCAGCGCACAGACTTGGTAACTTCAGGAATAGGCTACAACTCCGCCTCATTACCATCTCAGCTTGCAACTTGGCCATGATATTCTATTTCCCCGTCCACGCTCATTACCGACTGTAAATATTAAGTAATAAAAGAATAAATCATTGATACAAGGCTCGCAAATACGCAAAGGAAAATTTCCAGTTCATTCAAGCGATCCACACACAAACTGAGCTGATGGCACAATTCATTGTACCGGAGGTGCGAGGGAAATCGGCCTGGTGATCAGCAGCGACTTTGGCATCTGTCGGGGCTGTTTTACGTGGAGGTAGTGCCGTATCGAGGCCTTGGCGAGATGGGCCCCTGCCAAAGTCCAAGGCGCTGAGGGAGGCGTAACAACTGACCACGGAGAAAAAAAGGATCGAAAAACGGTTTAAGAACTAACCGGGAGACACACTTCAGTTCACTTGCCCCGCGTGTTCGTATACTCTCCCTGTGAGAAGAAGCCTTTAGCTCGACCCGGGACCATAAGGACCGCTGTTGTCACAGTGTCATTTCGTCCAAGTATCATAACAAAGAAATTAATTCCGAACAGATCTCACACGGGTTGTATGCCAACAAAGCGCTGCCGCCTATACAGCTAGCTCATGTTCAGCAGCGGAATTTTTGCTGCAACTTCACTACGGTGTTGTAGGATGTCGTAGTGGGAGAGTGGGTGCTGAAGCAAGTATGCTACCTGACCGAAGGTTTGCGATTTTTGTCGATGTCTGTCAGCTGAGGAGTGGAGTCAAACTGTCTAAGGCATAGTGCTTCAAATTATTTTATAGGATGAAAAGTGAAACGGGAGCCAGATCTCACATAAAACATTTCATCTCACTTCCTCTCAGGAACGCCTGAAATGAGAGCTCTTTATTTTAAAAAATATGCATAAGATTTTAGTGTCGTCTATAACAGGAATATCAGAGCAGCTGCTTACAAATGACAGAAGATAGCACTGATGAAGAAAACATACACTGCCCTCTATTTCGACATTTGCAAGTTCTTTTCCGAAGTATGGGTTACGATATCTTTATCCATGCCTTACTCTGTCATGTTATAGTAATTTTACGATTCTGAAGAAGGCTAGATTAATTTAGCCGAAACCTGGTTAAGACCAGAAAATTTGTGCAACTGAGGCTGATTCCCCAAAACATTAGTCTATCACAGTCGGTGACGAGGCTGCAACATGCTAAAAATCCTTACCCATTCAATGAAACAGCTTTCAGTATATTTATGACAATTCCAGTGAGAGCACCATCTTGTCAACGTGGTTTCAACAAGTTAAACACAATTTAAAAAAACTATATATGGTCGAGTATGTGAGGCAGATAGTCAAATTCAGCTATCCTGCCGACAGAATACGACGCGGCTACTGAATTTTATTTGAATATCATAACCAAAGCAAGGAATTCGAAACTATAAAAAAACGTAATTCTTGGGAAGAAAGTGTTCTCATTACTTGTTTATAGCCCTTTCCTTTATTTCCAATTCATAGTTTGTGCACTGTTAATAATTTATGAGGAACAACTATAATCTTATTTATTATTCATCACTCTAAAATTATTGTGCAGTCACCGACACAAAGATAAGTATATCGTTTTATTTTCAATTTTCTTATGTGTAATATTGTTTATCCGTTATCTGTTCATCTGTTATCTGTATATTGTTTATCTGTATCTGTGTAATATTGTTTATCTGTAATATTGTTTATCTGTAGCAGAAGTTGCTATCACAATTTTCAAGCTCAAAACTGGGAAGGCACCTGGCCTGGATGGCTTTTACCCTGTGGTCGTGCGGTAGGTAGATTCACTGATAGAGCCACATTTGCAGTATCACTGAAAGAGGCATTCCAAACAGCTCGTATCCCGGCGATATGGAAAACAGCTGGATCAGTGAAAAGAGGAAAGGGCAAAGTCCCGGCACCACCGAAAAGCTATAGACCTATTTGCTTTGTAAACGTCTTGGCCAAAGTACAGAAACGTCTACTCTGTGATCGGTTGCAGGCGCACAGGGAGCTACTGGGTCTAAACCATTGTCCGTATGGATTCAAAATAGATATATCCATAGATGATGAGCTTACTAGGGCTCTTCAGATTGTGTAAAATCCGACAAGGAAGTGCGCAGTCGCGCTCATGATTGTCATCGCAGGCGCATTCGACACTCTATGGTGGCCTGCGATGTTCGCACGCCTTCGAGATCTCGGGGGCCCCAAATGTCTGTATGAGAGCTTTGTATGTTATTGTAGTGGGCCTAGCGTGGCAGAGAAAAGTGATCCAAAAGTTTGCCAAGGACTGCCCTCAAGGCTCCATAAGCGGTCCATTGTTGTGGGACTTTAGTACTGAGCAGTTATTAGATCTGTTAGACGAGGCAGATGCTACTGAAGGTATTGCTGCATACGCACATGACATCCTAGTAGCTGAGTCTGCAAACTCCAGGGCAACACTTGAGGCAAAGGTGACTGGTGTGCTTGTTCAGATACAGCAATGGAGCAGGAGCAACAAACTGACTGTAGCTGTTCGTAAAACTACATACATACTTCTGAAGGGGACTTTCTCTTGCCAGAAATCCTTCCCTGTGGCTTGAGCGAATACCTCTAAAACGCAACGCTGCCTATAGATGCTTAGGCATTCTTCTGGACGAGAAAATAAACTTTCTAGAGCACGTAAAATATGTTACTTATAAAGCGGGCAATATTATGCATAAGACTGCCTTTGCTGGCACCGCTGTCAAATTACCGTTGCTTGTGGCGCGGTCATATCAAACAGCTATCTTGAACGCCATTGTGGGCTTCGCTGTCAGCTTCTGGGCGCACCACCTTAGACTAGGCAGCTACAGGACAATACTGCGACGAATTTGGCAGACCGTACTGCTGAGGCTCACCGGTGGCTTTAGCACTACACCTATAGAGGGTTTACTGGCGATCCTCGGAACGTCCGATGGATGTCGTGGTACGTTAGAGAGTAGCGCTGTATTGGTTGGAACGTGAGCAATACGATGGTGTGTACAAGATCGCAGAAACGTATGTTACTGATGGAAGACGTCAGTAAGCTAGATGAATGGAAGTGTGACTGTGATTCTTGGAGCTCTGCAAGGCATACTCCCAAGCAACGGGAACAAGCTCAAAGAGCACGATATTTCCCCTAATCGAGGTATGGTGCACATATTAGCGGGTCACGTTCCATATCATAAACATCTGCATCGAGCGGATGTTGTAACACATCAGTCTGTAAATGTGGAGAGAAAGATCGTTCTCAGATGCCCATTTTGTCAGGGAGAGAGAGACTGCTGGTAACTAGACTGCAATCTGAAAACAATTGTAAGTGACCAAAACGTGTGAGCTACAGTCAATATGATACTAAATTGAGTATTTAAAAGGCAACTGCTTAACTTTTAGTCTGTGAGATCAAGTGGACGCTCTGGATATCAAAATAATGTCAACAGGTCACCAGAAGCGTTTCCTCAAGTATGGATAACGATTGTCATATATAAATTTAAGTAAGAGAAACTTCAAATACATAAACTCATGTTAACAAGGAAAAAAAGAAAAAGAAAAGACTGCTACGGCCGCCCAGACGGGAATGATAGACTCGAGGATTGCCGAGGCACACACATACCAGCGTGGCGATGTACAATAGCGTAGCAACAATAGGTTTAGAAGAAGATATAGCTGTAGTTACTCGACAAACCTCGATTTCTTCTAACATATCTAGTAATAGAAGCTGAACTTATTCACTTGGAATTTGAGTTAATTCATTGAGTTGATTCCTTTTATTTTTTGTCTGTCTTTTTGATTCGTTCTTATTTTTCAAATGTTCTTTTTCATTTCTACGTTAAGGCTACCAATTGTTGCTATTAACATGATTTACTACTACATACGTAATAATAAAACATCGTATGGTACTATGGTTATTGAATATGTATGATATGTTTAGAGTTTCCAGATAACTGGTCTAAATTCGTAGCAATAAATTGCAATAGATTGAGTCATTCCTCAGTAAACAAACCCATTACACCCACTTGCTCTTCTTTGCAACTTTTATTTATCTGTTCTCAGGACGACAGAGCGCAATGGACGGTCGAAGCGCGCACGTACTCGCTCTGTCGTTATATGGTGGTGTGCCTATGTCCCTCCAACTGCAAGTCTGAGACCTCAACACACGTACTGGAACAGCAGCTTCTTTCGTACGCTGTGGTATTTTCATTTTACAGCCTCCTAATATAGCCAACGGCCTTGCCGCAGTGGTAACACCAGTTCCCGTCAGATCACCGAAGTTAAGCGCTGTCGGACTGGGCTAGCACTTGGACTGGTGACTATCCGGTCTGCCGAGCGCTGTTGGCAAGCAGGGTGCACTCAGCCCTTGTGAGGCAAACTGAGGAGCTACTTGATTGAGAAGTAGCGGCTCCAGTCTCGAAAACTGACATACGGCTGGGAGAGCGGTGTGCTGACCATATGCCCCTCCGTATCCGCATCCAGTGACGCTTATGAGGATGACACGGTGGCCGGTCAGGACCCTGGGCCTTCATGGCCTATTCGGGAGGAGTTAAGTCAAACGAGAACGAGACACGGGAGGAAAAAGTAAGAAAACTGGCTATTGTCTGAATAATGATCGCCATAACTAATTAAATTTATCCCACTGTGAGATAAGATTTTCAGTACTTTCAAGGAAAAATGGTTTTCGTTGCATACGGAACCACTATTGTACCCAGGCGTGTAGCTTTTCGACCGAAGCAAATCAACGGCCGCGAATATCTTTCTTCAGGGCTCCAAAAATATAGAAATCGCATCGTCAGAGATCGGAACTGTTCGAAGAATGTGTAGGCGATTTCCAGCGAAACTTACGCAGCCTAGTCCAAACGATCTTGGCAACATGTGGGAACACCCACCCTTCCCACAGTAGGATACATATATTACCAGTTACGGCGATTACTTTTGAAATTAACAGTTTACTTACTTTTTTTGCATCTGGAGCAGCCTTGGCAGTTCTGTCAAGGGTGCAGGACCACCTCGGTACGGCTATGCGTGGAAGTTCCAACGTGGCTTGTCGAATATTCTAGACAGCTCGCATATAGCTACCATTCCGGTGAAAACTTAATTTAAATGGTCATCCCATGGGTCAGGAGGAGTGGACTCGTCCACATCCTTTAATTGCGATGAGATACAAATATACGCATCAGTAGCTGTACTGTTTAGAAGATCAATGTATACTCCTGAAAAAGAAAGGGAACTTCGCAGAACGGGAGGAGGAAACGAAGCGAAACTTATCGGGTTGAGAAGGTTTGTCTATTATTTCAGTAGCGCTCCTGCATGGCGGTAGCAGTCTGCCCGGCTGCACAGGGCGGTGTTCTTGCTGCTGGATTACCATTTATTCTTCATGTTTTAATACTCCTGTTAATACATATAAACTAAGCTGTTTTGGGACCGCACTACTGAATAGGCACGCAAAATTCCGCTTTAAAAATGAATTTATTTGTATATGGAATTATACCGTCGCCTTTCGTAGATAATAGCACCCAGCGGCACTCCGTCGTCAGGCCACAAGTGGCCCATCGGGACCATCCGACCGCCGTGTCATCCTCAGCTGAGAAAGCGGATAGGAGGCGCATGTGGTCAGCAAACCGCTCTCCCAGTCGTTATGATGGTTTTCTTTGACCGGAGCCTGTTACTATTCGGACGAGTAGCTCCTCAATTGGCATCATGAGGCTACGTGCACCCCGAAAAATGGCAGCAGTGCATGACGGCCCGGATGGTCACCCATCCAAGTGCCGGCCACTCCCGACAGCACTTAACTTCGGTGATCTGACGGGAACTGGTGTATCCACTGCGGCAAGGCCGTTGTCTATCATAGATAATAGACCGCGCATGAAAAAGTTGATGAGCAGTACTTTTTTGCGCTGACTGCAGCTACACATCTAAAAAACGAAATTGCAGGTATCTGGCGAAACACCAAAGACCCTTTGGGAAGGACACCCAGTGTAAGAACGGAAAGGCCTAACGAAAAGTAGGCTATATTTACGCAGTAGTGTCTAAAGATTGTTTTGAACCGAGTTGTGTTCGGAATTTACAGTATACCCAGCGAGTAGGTATCGATATCAGAAAAACTTCACAAAATCCTCCTGACCTCAACACCATACAGTGATCGAAGAAATTCTGTTGCAAGGAATTGCACATATAACACTAGCAATTTGTGAAAAGATTTAAAATTGGTCTAAGGAAAAAAAACAGCCACACTAAAGAGGTTGACAGTCAAATGGCTATTTTACAGCAGACTAGATAAAAACATTCATAAGTAGTAATGCACGACAGGCCCCCTCGGAAAGAAGAATATTATCCAAATTCATTAGCATCAAATAACCGAGAACAAGCCAATAAAAATATTAGTTGACTTTATACAAAATATTTGTCACCAATAAACGTCCTGCAGTTAGAGAAGCCGGGAACAGTATTATTATTAAAAGTATTATTGTCTAGAGACCTATTTTAGGTAGAAGAACAACTGACGGCAAATTATGTGTAGTTCTACAGAGAGAAAAAGAGTTACGCTCCTTTCGACTTTGGCGAAGCAAATTCCCAAAATTAAATGTAAGCGAGTCTAAAGAGCATTAGTCATGGAGAACGCTGTACCTAGACTAATGACGTCGCTGATGAAGAATTTTTCTAGCGAACGAAAGGATGGGCTGTAGATGGGGAGCAAACAAAGAAAGTTAAGATTACTATTCGTGATATGCAGGAAGTCTTGGTTCGTGCCGAAGTTTGGCACAAGTTTCTTGCAAATGCCTAAGACATCTTGGTTCCAGTGCCAGTGCCGGCTGACAGAACTTCTCAGTTGTTATTACAAATTAATCTAACAGCATGTTCGGCACACCATAACTGTTTGCACTGATATCATCAATGATTGTATCCCAATTCCTTCATTTCTTTCATACTTTCGTTCATACTGTAATTGTTTCATTGTTTCCTGTCAGCTTTTCGAACTTTGCGAGAGAAGAACGATGAGTTCTAATTTCACTCATTTTTCCCGTCATGGCCACTTTGCGAATTGTATGTGGGAGAAAACCATATGATGCCAGACTGTCTGGTAGCTCTCGGAATTTTAACAGTAAAGCCGTGACGCATAACTGTTCTCAACAGCACATTGCAAGGTTCCCAGATATGCTCAATAATGTTCATGTCTGGGAAGTTTGGTGGCCAGCGGAAGTGATTACACTCAGAAGAGTCGTCCTGGTGCCATTCTGTAGCAATTCTGGACGTGTAAGGTGTCGCATTGTCCTGCTGGAATTTCTCAAGTCCTTAGGACTGCACAATGGACATAAATTGCTTAGCGTGCGAGTTGGAGTGATTGTAAGGCACAGGATTCATTCACGGCCAAAGTGGAAAAATTATATCGTAAACGAAATTACAAATCTCAGAAACTCACATTTCTACACCAACTTCTACTCAAAATTGTTAAAGTATAAAATACTTGACAAGAAAGAATATCTAAGAATTTGGGATTCACTATCATTGACTTTGTAATTCCTTACAATAATTTTTATTCTATCACAGTCTCTCTTATTATAATATACAATGAAGAGCCAAAGAAACTTGTACACCTACCTAATATCGTGTAGAGTCACCGCGAGCAAGCAGAAGTGCCGACGTGGCATGGACTCGACTACCGTCTGAAGTAGTGTTGCAGGGAATTGACACCATAAATCCTGCAGGGCTGTCCATAAATCCATGAGTACTATGGGGGGGGGGGGGGGGGGAGATCGGTTCTCAACAGCACATGGCAAGGCATCCCAGATATGCTGCTCAATAATGTTCATGTCTGGAAAGTTTGGTGACCAGCGAAAGTGATTACTCACAGAAGAGTCGTCCTGGTGCCACACTCTAGCAATTCTGAACGTGCGAGGTGTCGTATTGTCCTGCTGGAATTTCCCGAGTCCGTAGGACTGCACAGTGGGCATGAATTCATGCAGGTGATCGGATAGGATGCTTACGTAGGTGCAACATGTCAGAATCGTATCTAGACGTATCAGTAATTATTAATGAACAAATCCATAAACTCAACAAAATCAAACCTAAGAAAAAAATAATCAATACCAAGATAATACATAATTATATTTAAATCAGCGTACCACTCCAACTGCGCACACCCCACACCATTACAGAGGCTCCACCAGCTTGAACAGTCCGCTGCTGACATGCAGGGTCCATGCATTCATAAAGTTGTCCCCATATCCCCACACGTCCAACCGCTCGATACAATTTGAAACGAGACTCGTCCGACCAGGCAACATGTTTCCAGTCATGAACAGTGCAATGTCGTGTTGACTGGCCCAGGCGAGGCGTAAAGCTTTGTGTCGTCATCAAGGATACACGAGTGGGCCTTCGGATCCGAAAGCCCATATCGATGATGTTTCGTTAAATGGTTCGCAGTTGCTGATGGTCCAGCATTGAAATCTGTAGTCACGTTGAACGACTCTCCTCGGTCGTCGTTGGTCCCGTTCTAGCAGGATCTTTTTCCGGCCGCAGAGGTGTCCGAGATTTGATGCTTTACCGGATTCCTGATTTTCACGGTACACTCGTGAAATGGTCGTTCGGGAAACTCCCCACATCATCGCTGTCTCGGAGATGCTGTGTCCCATCGCTCGTGCGCCGACTATGACACCACGTTCAAACTCATTTAACTCTTGATGACTTGCCGTTGTAGCAGCAGTAACCGATTTAACAACTGCTCCAGACACTTGTTGTCTTTTACCGGCGTTGCCGACCGCAGTGCCGTGTTCTGCCTGTTTACGTATCTCTGTATTTGAACAAGCAAGCCTATACCACCTTCTTTGTTGCTTCAGTGTATCTCGTCAACCAATAACACAAATGTGACAAAGATATGCTGAGGACATTGCGAGTGACTAACATCGATAGTTAAATCGAAACCTACTTCGTTTCGACCGCCATTTTGTTTATACTGCACAGTAGAACTGATTGTGATGTGTTTTAAGTGATCCTTGCACGTTGATGAACAGTTGGTTGACATGATCCAAGAATCCATGGCAATGGAGGCAACTGAACACGCCACGACAGCCGTTTTATATACAGGGTGGTCCACTGATAGTGACCGGGCCAAATATATCACGAAACTACAAAGAACGAAACTCGTCTAGCTTGAAGGGGGAAACCAGTTGGCGCTATGGTTGGCCCGCTAGATGGCGCTGTCATAGGATATCAACTGCATTTTTTAAAAATAGGAACCCCCATTTATTATGACATATTCTTGTAGTGCGTAAAGAAGTATGAATGTTTTAGTTGGACCACTTTTCTCGCTTTGTGATAGATGGCGCTGTAATAGTCACAAACGTGTAAGTACGTGGTATCACGCAACATTCCGCCAGTGCGGACGGTATTTGCTTCGTGGTACATTACCCGTGTTAAAATGGACCGTTTACCAATTGCGGAAAAGGTCGATATCGTGTTGATGTATGGCTATTGTGATCAAAATGCCTAACGGGTGTGTGCTATGTATGCTGCTCGGTATCCTGGACGACATCATCCAAGTGTCCGGACCGTTCACCGGATAGTTACGTTATTTAAGGAAACAGGAAGTGTTCAGCCACATGTGAAACGTCAACCACGACCTGCAACAAATGATGATGCCCAAGAAGGTATTTTAGCTGCTGTCGCGGCTAATCAGCACATCAGTAGTAGACAAATTCCGCGAGAATCGGGAATCTCGAAAATGTTGTTGTTGAGAATGCTACAACAACATCGATTGCACCCGTACCATATTTCTAATGCACCAGGAATTGCTTGGGGACGACTTTCAACGTCGTATACAGTTCTGCCATTGGGCACAAGAGAAATTACGGGACGATGACAGATTTTTTGCACGCGTTCTATTTAGCGACGAAGCGTCATTCACCAGCAGCGGTAACGTAAACCGACATAATATGCACTATTGGGCAACGGAAAATCTACGATGGCTGTGACAAGTGGAACATTAGTGACCTTGGCGGGTTAATGTTTGGTGCGGCATTGTGGGAGGAAGGATAATTGGCCCCCATTTTATCGATGGAAATGTAAATGGTACAATGTATGCTGATTTCCTACGTAATGTTCTACCGATGTTACTACAAGATGTTTCACTGCATGACAGAATGGCGATGTACTTCCAACTTGAAGGATGTCCGGCGCATTGCTCGCGTTCGGTTGAAGCGGTACTGAATAGCATATTTCATGACAGATGGATTTGTCGTCGAAGCACCATATCATGGCCCTCACGTTCACCAGAACTGGCGTCCCCGGATTTCTTTCTGTGGGGAAAGTTGAAGGATATTTCCTGTCGAGATCCACCGACAACGCCTGAAAACATGCGTCAGCTCATTGTCAATGCATGTGCGAACATTACGGAAGGCTGTTGAGAGGAATGTCGTTACAAGGATTGCCAAATGCATTTAGGTTGACGGACATCATTTTGAGCGTTTATTGCATTAATGTGGTATTTACAGGCAATGACGCTGTAACAGCATGCGTTCTCAGAAATGATAAGTTCACAAAGGTACATGTATCACCTTGGAACAACCGAAATAAAATGTTCAAACGTACCTACGTTCTGTATTTTAATTTAAAGAACCTACCTGTTACCAATTGTTCGACTAAAATTTCGAGCCATACGTTTGTGACTATTACATCGCCGTCTATCACAAAGCGAAAAAAGTGGTCCAACTAAAACATTGATATATGTTTACGTACTACACGAATATACAACAAAAATGGTGGTTCCTATTTTAAAAAACGCAGTTGATATCCTTCTGACCTATGTTAGCTCCATCTAGCGGGCCAACCATAGCGCCATCTGATTTCCGCCTTCAAGCTAGACAACTTTCGTTCTTTGTAGTTTTTTCATTTGACGCATATTTCGTCAGATATTTGGCCAGGCCACGATCAATGGACGACCCTGTATATACAAAGTGAGTAATTATTTATGTGAACAACAAACCAAATGAAGAAATGAATATTCTCTCATATTAGGATTTCATTCTCTTTCTCCAGGTGATGACTATGGCACATGGCTAAAGCGTACAGATCAACAATAATATTGCAGCGTTTCTGCTACTGGGCGATGTGAAGGAATATTTAAAACTACCTGCCCGCGCGCTCCTCGTCCTGACCGCTCATAAAATTACTGAACTTTTAGCTCAAATGAAACTACTCGCAACATGGAAACAGTATTTATACACCCAGCGTACGGCAAAGGATTATTAAACCGATATTCTCGCTTAGAGGCCCTGCGTCTGCTTCTGACTGAATTACAATTACTTCTTCCCCGAGTGAATCTAAAATTCAGCTTTCCAAATTTCCTCAGAAGTTATACCCCTTCTTAAAAAATAAAAAAATTGCACCATTTCATGAAATTATTTTCAAATTTTATTAAACATTGCATTAACTATTAATCACCATTCAAACTCACAGATCCTTACTAGCACACGAATACATTGAAAGTACGATCAGAACAAATGAGCGGCTGTAACACATGTAAAGTATGTTCCCAAGTAAAGTATGTTATCAGACTCATGATCAATGCTAAGAAGACGCCGGCCGGAGTGGCCGTGCTGTTCTAGGCGCTACAGTCTGGAGCCGAGTGACGGCTACGGTCGCAGGTTCGAGTCCCGCCTCGGGCATGGATGTGTGTGATGTCCTTAGGTTAGTTAGGTTTAATTAGTTCTAAGTTCTAGGCGACTGATGATCTCAGAAGTTAAGTCGCATAGTGCTCAGAGCCATTTGAACCATTTTGCTAAGAAAACAGACTAGAAAATATTTTGTTATTCCCTTCTTTTGTGGATTAATTACGTACCAGTTGAAATATTTCAGAAAATCTCGGCGTGATAGCTGCTGTACCGGCAATTCAATTAGTTTTATGTGGTCGTTCCAGTTTAGATTCCTCCTGGAGGGTACTACTAGACATTCTAAATTTGCAACTGTTTGCAGTGATTTTACGCCCATAGTGTAAGCGATGTTCAACCTATTCATGCACTATGCGTTATTTTTGTACTGTCCAGTCACGTTAATGTGACCGCCTGTCAAACCTAAAATAACTACGTTCTGCAGCGGTGTGAGACGTGTAGGAAGAGTCAATGAGGTTCTGAAACGTATCGACAGGGTTGTGAAGTCATGCAGACTCCAGCACCGTGGTTTCTCGGTTGAGAATCCATGGCGTGTGCAGCTCAATCGAAGATATTCCACATATTTTCGATTGGGCTTCAATCCGGGGGGTCTGATGGTCAGGAGAGTACGATAAACTCATCCCAATACTCTTCAAATGCGAGCTGTGTGACATCTTGCATTATCCTGCTGGTAGATGCCATCGCGCCGAGGCAAAACAGAATGCATGCTTGTGTTGATTGAGCCTTCCAGAATGACGAGATCACCTAGGGAACACCATGAAAACATTCCCCAGATTATAGCGCCTCTTCGTCCGACCCTGACCTTTCTGACGATCTGTCCGATAGAGTATAAAATGTGATTCATCTTAAAAGGCCACCTGTCGTCTCTCAGTGGACGTCCAGTGATGGTAATGGCGTACAACTTCCAGCCTTCGTCGCTGATGAACAGCAGTTAGCATGGGTGGATGACCCAGACGCCTGCTGCGGAGGCCCACACACAGCAACGTTCGCTGAGCGGTCCTTGAGATCACATTGTTGGTAACCCCTTGGTCGCTCAACAGTACCGCGTCCATTCGCTCGTACACATTACCGGACCCGTTGTTCATCGGTGATCTATCTCGGCAATGATTCTAGATAGCCCCACTTTGCCATTCACTGTATACTGTACTTTAACGACGGCGACACGCGAACAGTTTACAGACTTAATTATTTCGGAAATACTTTAATTCTTGGCTCGAAAGCCAATGATCATTCCCCTTTGGACATTATATAAACAACTCCGTTTTTGCATTAAGACAACTACTACACTTTTTTCCGTGTCCCCGCTACACGCGTTATATATCTTCCACTGTTAATGCTGCCATCTGTTGTCTGCGTGCGATTGTTGCACTTGACGTGGAGCATATGCAGTGGCCACACTGATGTGTCAGCACCATATAATTACGTCGTCGGGAATCGACTAGAAGTCCATTCTCCAAACATCAAACATCGATGATCTGTTTGTCTTCATGCGTTTCGCTACAGTGAAATGAAATGCTCGTAATGGCATTATTGGCGACGAGACCTCACCTGGGGTTGTAACGCTACTTAGTGCCAAGTCAATTTGACGCGGCAATTTGCGTGTCGATGATGAAATGATTTTTCTGTCGTTGCAACGATCCTGTATGGGCCTCCTGCAGCAATATCCCAGAAGAGCGTCATGTAGCATTCTACGTCACCCACCATACCATTTATACAGTGTCACCGAGGGCAAAAGGACGTTCTTCGATGAAGTTCGCTCTCTTTCGTTGCATTAAAAAAATTCTGGCATGTTTTCTAATACGTACTAAAATTTAAACATGTCAGGTACTTCATTATCTATCCTTCAAACTTCCGCTGCAAACGACTAACGATAGATGCTTACTGCTTCGTCCGTGTTAGTCTCCTTCATTCGCGCTTCGGTATTGTTTTTGTCAGGAGAGGAACGTGATTTAGGGTGCCCGCCAAAAATTCAGTAGTGGTTAATTCGAGGAATTTTACATTTCCTCTGTATGGGAACAACCTGTGAATTAGATGGCGTCATCTTAAACTGCGTTTAAGTTCCTCCTCAAAGTTTTTCTCTCAATTGTTTCCAATATTTCTGTGTTATGTTTAGGGACAGACTCCCCACAGATGTCCAGGTTTCAAGGAGGAACACTTTTAAGCGGTATTTCACGACCACATTACAAGAAGAGCATTTCTTACGGTAGATGTTTTGTGCCAATCAATAGAATAGTTTGAACATACTGACTCTGCCGGACAGGCTGCTATGTCTGCCATGTTAGGCTCAATTCGTTCACCAAGACATTGAATTTTTTCTTGATTTTGTCTCTTCCATTGATATGTCATCAGCTTCTTTTGAAGATGGTACAATACTGGGTTTCTCCAGTGACATTTGGGATCCTCCTTTGATTGGTTACTTGATGAGACAATTTACCTGGATTTCCGCTGTTTCCCGACAGAAATTCGTGCCATATAGGCTGCAAAGTCCGAACAATCTACCTGTGTAATGCATGACGCTAAATAATGGGGCTTCACCTGTAAATTACTTTGTTTTCGAGCACATGCACTGTTTCCATGCAACGTTTTCACTACATCTGTATCTACATCTGAATTTTTATTTGCCGTTTATTTCTACGCAGTCGATTTCGAAGCCCTTGATGGCATCATCTTCATGAACTGAGGCACAGTTGGAGAAATGGTGTACACCCGAAAGTAGATTATCTGACCAAAAAAAAAAAAAAAAAAAAACGGAGGCTGGAGTACTGTGAAACAGTAGAGAAATAGTAACAGCTACAAGAGTTTTTGCCAGCAGCAGACTTCGAACGTGGGCTAATCATTGGAAATTACCCGAGTAACAAACCCATCACATACATCTGAACTCTTGTAAGGCCTCCCAGATCGACTGTCGGCGATGTTATTGTGAAGTGGAAACGCGAAAGAATCCTCATATCTTCATGTACAGACGGACAGAGATCGTCGAGCATCGCGGAAAGCGGTTGTAAAAATTCGCATGAAATCAGCGACAGGAATCACTCATGAATTCCAAAGTGCTACCACCAGTTCATATAGCACAATTTCCATGCATCGGGAGCTAAAAGCAATGGGGTACAATAGTCGAGTAGCTCTCGATAAGCCACAATTTCTGCGGCCAATGATAAGCGGCACCATTGAACAGTAGATGAATGGAACCGATTGGTTTGCAGTGACGAATCACGCTTTATCCTGCGGCAGTCCGACGAAGGAGTTTGGATTTATTGAGTGGCTACCTGCCATCACTTGTAGTACCCGCAGTGAAGTACTGAGGAGGTGGTGTTACAGTAGGACGGGTGTTCCTCGAATTTAGAGTGTGGTCTTCTTATTACGCATAAGCAACCGCTAACTGCGGAACGATATGAACACACTTTGCAGCATTGTTTACTGCGTACCGTAGAGAAACATTTCGGTGACGATGTTTATATGCACTAGCATGACAATGCACATTCTCATAAAGCACCATCTGAGAGGCACTGTTCGTGGGCAATGACAATCCTGAAACGGACTGGCCTGCCCCGGGTCCCGACAGGAATCCATTGGAACGTGTTTGGAATGAGTTAGAACGTCCACTTCGATAAAATGGTTCAAATGGCTCTGAGCACTATGGGACTTAACTTCTGAGGTCATCAGTCCCATATAACTTTTTTTTTTTTTTTAAAAAAAAAAAAAAGAAAATTTCTTTATTCATAACATCATATTACATTATTCATATAACCCACTACCTAACTACATTAGTGGGTCTTACAAATGATACAATTAATGCAGCTTTTTCTACACTACAGGTACTTCTATTGTTTTATTCTAGTCTAACCGCTATGGGATACTAAGCTTCTTAATCTAAGTCTACATTCTACCTGCAGCGTTACAGGTGTGCCAGTGCTACTATAAACCTACTGGTGTTGGCCACGGCCCACTGAGCTAATCCCAGTGGGCGTGCCCCTGGCACTGGGCTGGCCTTAAGTTGGTGTCGCTGCAGTCTACTCTAGTATTATTCTATCTTCTACTCTTATCTAACCTAACTACATGTCACAATTGGTGTGCGGTCAAATCCGGTGTTTTGTACCCCCCTCCCTCCTAGTCCATGGTAAGGCGGATTCCAGCCGTATGACGGCTGGCCAGGTCCCCACTTGGCGGTACAGGAAGGGTGTACGAGTCTAATTCGGTGGAAATGTTAGTCCTTCACTGGTGGTTGTCCCTAAGAAAGTTCTTAATTACTTTCTTTGATATCACATCAGTGAGAGTATTTAAGATGTTGAAAGTGCTTTCGCTTCTTAATATGTGGTACGTGTCCTTGTTTGGTAGCTGTTGTCGTAGATCATGGGCCACATCATCGAAGAGGTGGCACTCATACACCACATGTTCTGGGGTACCTTGCACAGCACCACAGTCGCACGCTGGTGTAGCCTGTTTCCCAAACCGACATAGATATGTCGGGTATGGTCCATGTCCAGTAAGAAAGTGCAGCATTCCTCTTGTGGGTGTGAAAAATGTAAATTTTAACCTTTCCTCGATGTCTGGTAGCAGTTCATAAGTTCTGCGTCCCGTTTCCTCACTACTCCATTGATTCTGCCAAAGTTCAATTCCCCTCTTTTTGATAGCATATCTGTCCCCCGCGTAGACCCCAAGTATTTCCCTGATTTTATCCCTGTTTTCCTTCTTCACCCAGTACCAGGCGGCTTGCTCCCTGATTTTTATGTCTAATGGACAAATCCCCATTAGTACTAATAGCGCTCCTCCTGGTGTAGTTCTGTAAGCCCCTGCTGAACGTAGAAGCATGTTCCGCTGCACTCTTACGGCCATGGCAGGCATGACCCTCGTGAGTCTGTGTGCCCAGACTCCTGATCCGTATCCTACTATAGAGGTCAGAATACTATTGTGATATAGTTTTATTAAATTTGGTGGCAGGTGGAATCGCTTGTGACCTATTCCAATGAGGTTATTTAGTAAGACCAGTGACTTTTGGGATACGGTGTCAATATGTGATGCAAAGTTCCACCTCTCATCGATGATTACACCCAGATATCGGGCCTCACGGCGCCGAAGAACTGGCGTGCCGTTGATTCTAACTGTGGGATTTCTGACCAATTGGCCTTTGAGAAGCAAGTATGTTGATTTATTGGGCGCAATAGTCATTTTACTTCTTTGGCACCACGATGTAAGCACAGTTACAGCTCTCTCCACTTTCGGTTCTAGATCCTCACGGCTACGGCCGCCGACCAGCAAGAGGAGGTCGTCCGCGTATGCTATGACCTCTAGCACATCGTCACAGTTCTTTAGATCCTCAAGTAGAGGCTCCATATTTATGTCCCAAAAGAGAGGTCCAAGGACAGAGCCCTGAGGACATCCTTTGGTCACAATCTTCCTGACCATGCCGCTAGGGGCCGATAGCGAGACCTCCCTGTCTACACAATAGCTCCTCAGACAGCCGTATAGTAGCCCTGGACAGTTCATTTCCCGCAGGCGGGAAAAGAGTGAGGGCCCCTATAACTTAGAACTACTTAAACCTAACCAACCTAAGGACATCACACACATCCATGCCCGAGGCAGGATTCGAGCCTGCGACCGTAGCGGTCGCGCGGTTCCAGACTGAAGCGCCTAGAACCGCTCGTCCACAACGGCCGGCCCACTTCGATCCATACCATAGAATTTTACATCACTAACTTCTCTGGTGTCGGCTTTTGAGGACGTAAGGGCTGCCATTTCTCAACAAACATTCAGGCACCTCGTCGGAACTGTCACCAGCACGGCTCAAGCTGTCATAAGGGTGGAAACACAACATATCAATGTTCACTAATAGCTGCCTGGATAATTTTTATCAGATAATGTATATATTACAGCACGCTCCAATCTTGTAAATATAGGACTGAAGTAATATTTACCATATTACATGATTCTGTTTAGCGGAAACATACCGGGTGGTTATAATTAAACTATCCTTATTTAACACGCTATAATACGGAAACTAATTACCGTACGAGTACCAAACTAGGTAGCATGAATGTCCAGAGTATGGGGTGCGTGATTTCCCTGCGTCACAGCGCCACCGACCATTTCCAACTATGGCCACCAGGTGCCTTGATCAGTCATCGTGATTCATAGTCTCGCGCACCTGACCAGTCGCAGTGCACTTGTTGACTTGTCAACATGGGCTTGGACAGTAGGAGCAGGCGATTATTGGTGAAGCTCTAGTATCAAAACGACAGTAACGCTGCTGCTGCAATGTGAGAATATTGCCGGATGAAAGAATTACGGGAGGGTCCACTTTCTCGACCTTCTGCACGGAGCACGATAAAGAAGTTCTGGAGAACTGGGCGTCGCTCCGGAAAGAGGCCGACGACCGGTTGCACCACAGGTGGTTGGTGAAATCAGTCACGGTGTATGAAGTTCCTCTGGATGATGAAGGGGTCACCATATGGTGTGGCTTCACGGTTACGTTCATCATTGGCCAATTCTGGTTTTGAACAGGTTGGCACTCAAGGACCAAAGACGTGCAGTGTAGCTGGCCACCGTTACAGCAATATGCTTCGCCAGTATGTCATACCCGTGTTACAGGAGAGAGACGCATTGAACTCGACAGTTTTCATGTATGATGAATACCCACCGCGCATAGCTCGTGAAGTTCACTTGGAAACGGTCGAATTATCAGCCGATCGTTTCCAAATGCTTGGCCGGCACTATCATCTGATCTCACTCCCTGTGATTTCTGGCTGTAGGGCTACCTGAAGGGCAGGGTTTACCAGGGGAACATTCACAAATGTACTGATCTCAAGCGCAGAAAGTCAAGAGAGGTAGCCAGCATAGCCAGCATACCTGCCGACATGGTTCGTTTTGCTGTGCAGATTGCAATTCCGCGCTTTTAGACTCTTCTGGATACTGATGGGCGCCACATTGAGCCTCTTTTACAGCAGTAAAGGTACCGGTATGAAATGGTATGACGTACCGTAGCAGCACATTAAAAGTGTTTCAGTTGAATTGATTCTGCACTATTTCTCTTCTCCATGTTCTTGACACTACAAGTTTGGTCCTCGTACGGTAATTAGTTTCTGTGTTATAAAGTGTTAAATATGGAAAGATTAATTATGACCATCCGGAATATTTACGGGTATATTTTCTTCGGACAAGTGTGCCTCAGAGCCTGAAGCTATAAGCGGCTTCTAAATCTACTATAAATTACAGAAACAACAAAGAAAACTGACTGGGAAACCAGGTTGGAAAGGGCCTGTGTGTTCAACAGTACCATCAGCGTACAGGTCATACAGATTTACCCATCCGAGAAAGTGAAACATAGGTTTTAGACTTTGGAACTGATTGGCTTTTTTTTTTTTTTTGTCATCAGTCTACTGACTGGATTGATGCGGCCCGCCACGAATTCCTTTCCTGTGCTGACCTCTTCATCTCAGAGTAGCACTTGCAACCTACGTCCTCAATTATTTGCTTCACGTATTCCAATCTCTGTCTTCCTCTACAGATTTTGCCCTCTACAGCTCCCTCTAGTACCATGGAAGTCATTCCCTCATGTCTGAGCAGATGTCCTATCATCCTGTCCCTTCTCCTTATCAGTGTTTTCCACATATTCCTTTCCTCTCCGATTCTGCGTGGAACCTCCTCATTCCTTACCTTATCAGTCCACCTAATTTTCAACATTCGTCTATAGCACCACATCTCAAATGCTTCGATTCTCTTCTGTTCCGGTTTTCCCACAGTCCATGTTTCACTACAATACAATGCTGTACTCCAGACGTACATCCTCAGAAATTTCTTCCTCAAATTAAGGCCGGTATTTGATATTAGTAGACTTCTCTTGGCCAGAAATGCCTTTTTTTGCCATAGCGAGCCTGCTTTTGATGTCCTCCTTGCTCCGTCCGTCATTGGTTAATTTACTGCCTATGTAGCAGAATTCCTTAACTTCATTGACTTCGTGACCATCAATCCTGATGTTAAGTTTCTCGCTGTTCTCATTTCTACTACTTCTCATTACCTTCATCTTTCCCCGATTTACTCTCAAACCATACTGATGGCTTATGCAACAAATTGGGTCATGCGTACATTCTTGTTGTTAGAGCCGATACAATGTTATACCAACCGATCGTACTTCTAAGAATACACTTTCAGATATTCACACAGATATAAATATTCTGCTCATGCTGTGAAAAGTGTCTAACTTCGACGTACAGGACACGCCGGGAGTTGAAGTGTTAATTAAGATTCGGTTGCCAAAGGATATGAAAATATCCTAAGGTACTCGCAGAAACGAGCGCGAAAAACGAGAAGACAGTCTCAGTTGATAACTTGCAGAAGAATTCGACGAAAAAAATCTACTCATTTAACAGAGGAGAAAACGTTTTGGGAGAGTTTCATACCAGCTACCTAGAAAACAAATATTTTGTCATAACGAATCATTATGAGTTATAAAGTGACATTTCATCTGTCTGCAAACATGTGTTTTTGGTTTCAAGAAAGAATCGTTACGAATCATTATGCTGAAGCGACATTTCATTTTTCTGGAATATTCCGTAAGTGTCAGATGTGAGTATGGTGATCTGAGATACAATGCAGTGTCACACAGACATTACCCCAGCAGTAATAAAGTTTTGTACCGTTTTCATATTATATGAGGCCAACCCAAAATTGTTACAGGGGACATGTAACTGGAAATGTAGGAACACTACTTAATATCACAACACACGGTAGGGAAGAGGATTCATTGCTGATTCAGTAACGAGATGGTAATCCACAGCGTCAGCATGTGATCGCCCAGAAGTACACTACACCTACTAGATCGATGTAATGGTCGCTTATTAGCAGCAGATTATAAATTCTGCAAATTGACGGCTCTCTGACAGTGTGACTTCTTCTCTGGCGGCATGTAGAAGAAAAATTTTACGTCGCTCTAGCTCCATCAACGTAGCCACAATTCAGAAAGTGCACTACGCTCAGTCACAGGGAACGCGATATGCGTTGAGTTGAAACGTCATTCGGGCCGGCTTCTGTGGTCGAGCGGTTCTGCGCGCTTCAGTCCGGAACCCGCTGCTGCTTCGGTCGCAGGTTCGAATTCTGCCTCGCTCATGGATGTGTGTGATGTCCTTAGGTTAGTTAGGTTTACGTAGTTCTAAGTCTAGGGGACTGATGACCTCAGATGTTAAGTCCCATAGTGCTCAGAGCCATTTGAACCATTTGGACAACTACCACCCTCCTCGCACGTGCACTGCCCACTGCGCATCTGCCGGTCACGGTGTTCTGTGCCGACTCTCTCAAGCGAAACCCATTCAGGACGATTGCAGAAAGGCATTGGCCTCATATCACATACATTGGTGCCCGAGGCAGGATTCGAACCTGCGACCATAGCAGTCGCGTGGTTCTGGACTGCAGCGCCTAGAACCGCTCGGCCACCACGGCCGGCTGGTGGTAGTGGTGGGAGCTACGGGCAGACACTGTAGGGGAAGTGGCAAGCGCTGGAAGGCAAGTACCGTTCTAAACTAAGGCCTAAGCTCACAATTTTTGCTAATATTAAGTGCAGCCCCTCCCCTCCCGACGCCCGCGCTTGTTTGGTGACCATTCAAGATCTGTCACCTCTGCTTTGGTTAGTATTTAAAAAGAATTACACTCAAAATGCAGCTATACTTACTTTCACTTGGGTTGTTAACCATTTTCAACTTTCAGAGAAACGTCACGAGTGGAGAATTTTGAGCAAAATTTAAACATTTCTGTTGTTGCCATATTAAGACTTGCTTCCTTTGCTAAAACACTGAGGAGTTTACTCATTGCTACCTCACTATCACTTTGAAAAGACACAGTTGCGACAGTGAGCTGTTAAGTGAGGAAATAAAGAAAAGTAAGGTCAGTAGCTCATGAAAAATCACATCCTCAGTACAAAATAAACGTACAGTGCCCTCACTTGCGTTGTTCCAAAACCCAAAGCATTCTCTTTTCACCAGCTATCGATGGCCCCTAAAAATTACACTCTTAGTTGGAGTAACACGATAAATAATGAAGTTTTCGCATAATAATCCTGTGGAAAAATACTGTTCTCTTTGCATGCTATCATTTGCCAAAATCTCATTTAGATTTCCCTCAAACTGTTTATGAGATGTGAGGAATGTTGTAAATATTTCCTTCTGATTTCATCGCTGGTGCTGCGCGATCACAAATGAATGTGCTACATCAGATCAGGTTTCTCAAGATTGGTGACAGATAGAGACCTCCACCCGAGTAAGGAAAAATTAAGAAAAATTCGATATGTTAGCTACATTTCAAATGCAGCAGCATATTATGTAGTACTCACTGAACGCAAAATCATAAAGGCCCCTGTTTTTCATTGCAAACGTTTTCGAATTTCATCATGAACCTAACACATAAAGGTATAAGTAACTCTAAAATGATTTTTTATCGAATAGTTTCTGGAAAATCGTTTGAGAAAGATAACAGGGCGTGTGTGTCGATTTCTCATCGCCGACAGGCCGAAAGATGGTAAACGCTGTTGGTCTCTGCTTCCGGACGAACGAATGTACTCGCCCAGCGCTTTGGACGAATATTGGTCACTGTGCATCAGCCACCGTATAGTGGGCAGACTCTACAAGTATGTCGGCTAAAGGGCTATTAACTTTCCCATGGTGGCAGGTGTTTTCTGTCAGTTGTTGCAAATAAACTTCTTAAAAGTTCAGGCAGGAATCTGTACTTCATTACGTTACATAAGTAGTCATTCAGGGGGTCTGCCACCATGTTGGCGCTAATGATCATATATTCTATGTGATCAAAAGTACCCGGACACCTTGTAAGTAGGCTGTTTATGTTTTCTTATTGGCAACGTTACGTAGCGCTCAATATGAAAATCACTGGCTGTGCTGTGTGCAGTCTGTCGCTAGTTTGCATTGTTGTCTGCCATTGTAGTGTTGGGCAGCGGCAGCTGGATGTGAACAGCGCGTAGCGTTGCGCAGTTGGAGGTGAGCCGCCAGCAGTGGTGGATGTGGGGAGAGAGATGGCGGAGTTTTGTAATTTTTCATGAACTGATATATTTATATATGATGATATCAAGGTAAATACATTGTTTGTTCTCTATTAATATCTTTCATTTGCTAACTATCCCTATCAGTAGTTAGTGCCTTCAGTAGTTTGAATCTTTTATTTAGCTGGCAGTAGTGGCGCTCGCTGTATTGCAGTAGCTTGAGCAGCGAAGATTTTTGTGAGGTAAGTGATTTGTGAAAGGTATAGTTTAATGTTTGTCAGGGCCATTCTTTAGTAGGGAATTTTGAAAGTCAGATTGCGTTGCGCTAAAAATATTGTGTGTCAGGTTAAGCACAGTCCTGTATAATTGTTGAAAGGGGACGTTTCATATGTCGACCCTTAGCCTAGGATACCTCACTGGAATCTTCTGATTTTTTTCTTGTAGTTTGTGTAATTAGTGTAGCTATTGTTTATTGCTAGCGCGTAATTGTAGAGAAAATCTCCTTTGTAGTTGCAGTCTTTCATTGTTGTACAGTAAAACAGTTTTGGCATGCATGTAGATTTGCACCAAGTATTTCGCAGCTGCAATTAACTAGATATTATTTTCAGTGCTATTTTAATGTGTTCTCTTATTTTTGATCTTCAAATTGTGCTTTTCTTTGTTATCGTGTGAAATACTGTGACAATAATGGCGTGTGAAAAACGTAACACTAGGCTCCAAACTAAACTGAGAAATAATAGTGATGACGAGCGTAGCTTATCAGCGCCGCCGAGTAATGAATTTAGTAATGTTCAAAGTAGTAATTTGGTAACTGTGCACAGGGAAATGGAGCGGGCGTCAAACAATGGCGTGGACAGTGAAACAATTAGTGAAGAGGGAAGCATTATCGATCGATCGGTCGGCAATAGCTCGCCTCAGGAAGCCGAAATGACACGACACGATCTCGCAAATACTGTAGATTCAGGTTTTGGATCCTCACCGTTTTCTCAAATAAGTCAAGACACATTTTCTGCTTGTCAAAATGTGAATGTTTCCGGTGTAAATTCACTGCCGAAAAGCACTGAGGAACATGTTTCAGACACCAATGCATTGTTATTACAATTAATACAACAAATGGGACAAACACAGCAAAAGCTTCAAAAGTTAGACACAATGGAACAAAATCAGAGACAAACACAGCAAAAGTTAGACACAGTGGAACAAAATCTTCAAAAGTTAGACACAATGGAACAACACCAGAGACAAACACAGCAACAGTTAGACGCAATGGAACAAAATCTTCACACCACGCTTGAACAAACACGTGAAGATTTAACTACTGAGTTACATAACATTGAATCGAAATGTCAAAAAGTCTGTAATGACGTAAAAACACAAATTTGTGAGCATTTTCAACCTATTTTTTCGCGGCATGAAAATGCATTACAGAATCACGAAGCAGCCATAAAAGAACTGCAAGCCATTGTTCATGAAAATCATGAGACCTTGTGGGCTAAAATTGACTCAGTTGCATCTACCGATTCGGTTACGCAACTTGCAATAACTCAGGAAAACTTAAAGGACACAGTAGATACGATTTCAACACAAATGGACACTCTGAAACTTGGTTCAGAAAAACACACTGAGGAAATGTGTTCACTATCGGAGAAAGTAGCCGAACTTTCGGATCAGGTCACTAACTTATCTACAAAGGTAGATGATGATCTGAATGACACAAGACCTGTAGCCTTCACTGACACTGAAGAGTGCGAACAAATTAGGAAATTCAAACAAAATCAGAATCAGATTAATACCCAACACCAAAGAGAAATCCGGGAAGTACAAGATCAGCTGACACAGTTAATACAAGAATTACGTATTTCAGAGGATACTCGCGCCCCAATACGGGAAGAGGGACTTAGAAATACGGAACAACCACAAAATAATAACACAGGACACTTCGGAAGTTATGAAAGAAATTGGCAAGGTGCACCGAATTTTGAAATGGAACCGCCGAAACGACATAACAATGACCGATATGCGACTCGCCGACATGATGACTTTGACTATAAGCTGTTCATTACTACACGTAAATTCAAAACATTTAAGAATTCTGGGAACGACATTCATCCACAAGCATGGCTCCATCAATTCTCTCATTGTTTTCCTCCCAACTGGTCATTAGAGCACAGATTAGAATTTATGTGTGGCTACTTAGAGAATGAACCAGCTGTAAGAATGCGGTCGGTCATTCACGATTGCCACAGTGAAGGAGAATTTTACCATGCCTTCCTCTCAGCATATTGGTCTCAAGCCACACAAGACCGGGTAAAACATGGTATCATAATGATGAAACATTTCGAACAATCTGAATTCTCCAGTCTTGTGAAATATTTTGAAGACATGTTGCACAAGAATCAGTACCTGTCAAACCCATACAGCCCCTCAGAACTCATCCGCATTTGCTTAATCAAATTACCTGAACATTTACGACATATTATTTTGGCAGGACGTTGCAAAGACGACATTGAAGCTTTTCAGGGACTGTTACAAGAATTGGAAATTGACACTGACAATCGCGGAATGCGAAAAGAGGAACACAACAATTACAGGTCACATCCGTCGCAATTCCGCGATGAAAGAAGTAATAACTGGACACGACAAGGCTATTCTCACAACACATATCGTGACCAAAACAGACACCACCCGTATGACAAGCGTTGGCAGAGTAGTAATAATTACAGGGAAAGATCACCTCTCCGTGGTAATGACTATCACAGAGACAATAAGAGTAACAGACAATATGGGAACCAGAATAATTATTATCAAGGGAGGCAGAATAAATTCAGGCGCAACAGTTCGACGCACAGTTACGATTCAGGGAGAAATTCTCCACCACATGACCGACAAACAAGAAACTATGTAAACTACCGACATAACGACAGACCTGAATTCCATCAGAACTGGCGAGCTTTAAACAGAGCTGGGCCCTCTCGAGGAGGTGAATTTGTGGAAGTTAGGCCTCCTAATCCCAGTAACGACGCGCGGCAACAAAGAGACAGACAATGACTCACACCGCAGGCAGCCGCGTGCGCCGGCTGGCTCAGAGAACAATAACATTGACGCTAACCTTGAGCAAGATTCCAGTATTCTTTACGGACGAATACCACATGATAATTGCGTTGAAGTTGAAACTCTGCGTACTAGGAAGAGTAAAGGTTTACACCACATTTCTCATGTAAAACCATTTATTGACAGATAATCTGCCTTTTAACTTTGTCTTTGCAATAAAACGTTTCACTTCACGTTACTAGTATGCTTTAGAAACTGTTACCATGCAACAATGTTTGAAGTTAAATATCCAGCCAAGAACCATGAGAACTTATTTAAACAGAAATGACGAATGCATTGTTATAGTGAACAGACGTCACAGTGTTATTGTGTGTGTACATTCTTGCTTGTTTGTTGCACGATTACGTAACGACTATCAGGCTTACATACTTAGGACACATACTGGTACTGCTAATGAGATTTTAATGCAACTTTTGGTTCACTTGAAAATACATTCCGGATTTAAAGTACTTTCTGTGAGATACCAGATGAGACAATAGTTAGTTTATGTGACAGCTACATGATTTTATCACGACGCTACTAATGAGTGACAATTTACAATGTTGATTTTGCGGTGTTTCTGTTTTATATCTGCACAGTTTTCTGAATTCTTCTGCAAAGTAAAATATGTTTTAGTAGTAACTTTTGTAGTATAGCAACAATGAGACAGCCTTTTTCGTGGCATAACAATACGTTACTGTACAGTACTTTCTTCATCACGCCAATAAGCATAATAACTACGATATCTATACGCAAAGCATTTCACTTTTGTTTATCATGTGGTAAGTACATTGACTTCTGCAGAACTTAGCTTTCGGAGGACGATAACTACGACACTTCCACAGAGATTATCTTACAACAAGATGCACATTTAGCGCTACAGGACACGCATTTCAGTGATTAATTTTGTACTTAAAACATTTATTTTTAAAGATTTTTGAATTACAAAGATAGTTTTCCGTGATATATTTCATTCCATTGGTGTAATCTGTAACACCTGAGGGTATAATTACATTAATCCTCAGGGGGGTACACGCTTACTTTGTGTACCATGTGTGTGGCAACCACAAGGAACCCTAGCTAATATGGTATTTTGCTTATACAACTTTATACATCGGTACCATATTTCTCTAAAACACAGAATTACACAGCTATCTGATCATGTAACTGAGAGATAAACTTTTTATTACATCAGTGACAGATGTTTACGCAATGCACAGTTGGGTAACTTCACACTTATGGAACTGTATTTTGTCTGTACTTTGTGAAATGTTCATATTTTTCGGAACCATTGTGATACTATGGGAGCTTTGAATGACGTATTTCGTATGGGGTCATGATTTTTAAAGTACGTTTGAGGCAGATGACACTTTTGACATGAGCAGAGAATTTTTTTAATTATTGGAGGAAGCTACGACGATTTTGAGATTTGACTGAGGTGTTATGATGTTATTTTTACGACGACGATGTGTATTATGCTGCTGAGGTATGTTTATGATTAATAGGCTGAGGCTATATGAGTTATTTGAATATGCTTCATATTTATAATGACGAAATATTGACGAGTGTCGATGGATACGTATATGTGTAATAAGGTAAGGAGTAATGAATAGTGGGTAGGGACTCTTGACTTGTGAAAAAGGATGTTGGAAACCAAGAATCGTACTTTAAGAGTTATGACATGTGTGAATCTTGTGTGAATGTATCACAATGCCACTGAACATTTTTTGGACACTGTTATATCAATAGCATTTTGTTTCTACAGATTTGTAACGCAAATTCTTGACCTGTGAAATATTTTTATATGCGACTGTCTCTGTAGCGGAAACTGCTGTCGTAAATATTTCCGTAAGAAAGTTAACGGACCACCTACACATAATGCGTCGTGGGCACCCAGCTGTGTCAGACGCCTGGAGAAAAAGCCATTAGCGCGTGCCTTTCAGAGCACAGGAAAACACCTGGAGAACAAGCCATTAGGGTGTACCTTTCATCGCTAATGCGACACCCTCGTTACTTGAAAACATATGATTACTCGCACTTTGTGCTAATTGCTGAAATGCTTATGAATTGATGGGAAATATTCGTACATCTGCACACCTGATTATGACAAGTGTCTTTCTATGAGAGTTGAGAGCTACTGACTTACGAAATGCCACATGACTATTGAATGATGTTTTTATGCTTTCGTTTGCGTAATTGCTTATTTCATTTGACATCTGTTTTCCAGCTGTGTTGCAGCATTGCTTTTATAAAATAAAATGCATTTGCTAATGTGAACACTTTCTGTCAACAGATCTATTAAATAATTATTTTATGATCCACATTCTTTAAAAAAGGAGCACTTGGAAAGGAAAGAACAATAAGAAGGAACTAGTAACTGCATTCATAATTTTCTTTTCAAGTAATTGGTAACTTTTTGGTAGAATAACTTCTTGTGGTGCACCACTTTAATTACTTAGACATTAAGATGTGATTATACATTTCCCTTATCTGCATTGTTGTTTTTACTGTAATATTTTTTCTGCTTGAGCTATGTCATGTTTAGATATAAGTTATTGCATTTGCTGTTGCTGTTTGCCAGGCATAGTGCTACTAAATTTCACATTACATTACTCTGCTAAGCCAATTTTACTACTCATTGATTTTTCATGTTGCTGCACATTGGCTCAAATTAGTTGTAATTTTGCATTTTATCTGTAAATTAGATTTACTGCTGCTTGCTTTGCACTCTGCATTTTTTTGGTCATTGCTGTTTGTGTTACATGTTTTGTGCTGCTGCATTGCCTCATCCCTTAGTTTAGCATCTGAGCTCAGTAGATTTAAGTTAGCTCAAGAGGGGGTAGCCTCTAAGAGAATGAGTTGCGATGAATTGGAAGAAATGCATTGAGAAAACAGGTTTAGGTAGGATTTTCTTGGAAATAAATGATGAGGTAAGATAATGGAAAATAAAAATGAGGTAAGAGATGTGTGAACATATAAACACAGAAAGCATGCTTAGTTAGAATTTTTTTTTGGTGGAAACAAAGGATGCAATAAGAAGAAAGATATATGAAGTTTTGGGTTGGACTGCAGTACCAAATGTTACACTGAAAACGAACCCTGTCCTTTCCTATTGGTGTTATCCCACTATGTGTGTGTGTACCCTTGTGTATTTGTTTTCTTCCTGTCTCTGTGTAGTTTCATAGAATTTTTTTCTCTTTTAATATTAAGCTACATTCACTATGATGAGGAATACTGTTATCCTCAGATATAATTGGCATTAATAATATGTTATTTACTTTGTAAAGATGTTAGACATTATTCATTTTGTTTAAATGCTCATGTGTGAAGTTGATGTTTCAATAATTATTCTGATCTTCTATGTATGTACTCATGTCATAATTCCTGTAACACTGACGTATATGTCTATTTCTATTCTTTTGTAAAGCCCCTATTACTACAAATGTTATCTATATTGTTATGTTTTTAATGATGTATTGTGTACCTTTGTAATTGTATTCTCATGTTATAAAATTGTAATTGTCACCAGTTCATGATATTATTAACTTGTTAGTTACATTTCACTGCACACGTTTCTGTTGGTCATAGTATATGGACAATATGTGAGAAGTAGGGACTGATAGTGTTTGCATGTGTGTTAATGATTCAGCAAGGGACTGGATAACAGCATTGCTCGTTCTAAGGACAATTCCAAAAACTTTGTGAGTGCACAAGTGGTGGTTTATGGACTTGCTATATTCTCCGCAAGACTCTTCGATGGTGAATGTGCACCTGCACAATCGCAACAGATGGCTGCTGGTCATCTCTACAAGGACTACAGTGGGTCTGCACCTCTGGTGGCCCACCAATACCATTATCTCTGCAAGGACTACAGTGGGTCTGCATCTATGATGACCCACCAACGCCATTATTTCTACAAGGACTGCAGTGGGTCTGCACCTCTGGTGGCCCACCAATACCACAATCTCTACCAGGACTCCAGTGGGTCTGCTCTGTGATGACCTACCTACCAATATTCTTCCAAACTTCGAATGACTCTGCTGTGGGTTTGCTCTGTTGTGGCCCATTACCTGTCAGCATGTCGAGAGTCAGCACTGTCTTTCCATTGGAAGGACAACACTACTTCTTCAAGACTGCATGGAAATCCACTACTTCCGTGTGCATTTTCTTTTACTGCTCAGACTTTGAGACAAACACTGCTATTCTCCTGTTATGTACGATTAGGACTGTCTTTAGGGACTGTGAGAAAATTTGAGCTTTTGACCAACGTTGTATCAATAAGTGTGTGCATTTTATATCTTTGTTACTGTAATTGTGAAAAATTTTTGTCAAATCTGTATTGGCCAGTGCCCAACACCATTTGTAAAAAATTTTTGTGGGGAGCATGGGGGCTATGTAAGTAGGCTGTTTATGTTTTCTTATTGGCAACGTTACGTAGCGCTCAATATGAAAATCACTGGCTGTGCTGTGTGCAGTCTGTCGCTAGTTTGCATTGTTGTCTGCCATTGTAGTGTTGGGCAGCGGCAGCTGGATGTGAACAGCGCGTAGCGTTGCGCAGTTGGAGGTGAGCCGCCAGCAGTGGTGGATGTGGGGAGAGAGATGGCGGAGTTTTGTAATTTTTCATGAACTGATATATTTATATATGATGATATCAAGGTAAATACATTGTTTGTTCTCTATTAATATCTTTCATTTGCTAACTATCCCTATCAGTAGTTAGTGCCTTCAGTAGTTTGAATCTTTTATTTAGCTGGCAGTAGTGGCGCTCGCTGTATTGCAGTAGCTTGAGCAGCGAAGATTTTTGTGAGGTAAGTGATTTGTGAAAGGTATAGTTTAATGTTTGTCAGGGCCATTCTTTAGTAGGGAATTTTGAAAGTCAGATTGCGTTGCGCTAAAAATATTGTGTGTCAGGTTAAGCACAGTCCTGTAGAATTGTTCAAAGGGGACGTTTCAACCTGGCTGAAAATGACTTACAGCTCGTGGCGTCCTCCGTCGGTAATGCTGGAATTCAGTATGGTGTTGGCCCACGGTTAGCCGCGATGACAACTTCCACTCCAGCAGGCATACGTTCAGTCAGGCGCTGGAAGGTTTCTTGGGGAATGGCAGCCTGTTCTTCACGGAGTGCTGCACTGAAGACAGGTATGGACGTCAGTCGGTATTGCCTGGCACAAAGTCGTGTTCCAAAACATTCCAACGGTTTTATATGTGATTCAGGTCAGGACTCTATGCAGACCGGTCCATTACAGGGATGTTATTGTCGTGCAACCACTCCGCCACAGGCCGCGCATTGTGAACAGGTGCTCGATCGTGTTGAAAGATGCAATCGCGATCACCGAATTGTTCTTCAACAGTGGGAAGGAAAAAGATAAGCCTGTGCTGTGATAGTGCCACTCAAAACAACAAGGGGTGGAGGCCCTCTCCATGAAAAACATTAATACACCATAACACCACCACCTCCAAATGTTGCTGTTGGCACTACACACGCTGCCAGATGACGTTCCCCGGGCATTCGCCATACCCACACCGTGCCATCGGATCGCCACATTGTGTACCATGATTCGCCACTCCACACAACGTTTTTCCACTGTTCAATCGTCCAATGTTTACGCTCTTTAACGAAGCGAGGCGTCGTTTCGCATTTACCGGCGTGATGTGTGGCCTCTGAGCACCCGTTCGACAATGAAATCCAAGTTCTCTCATCTCCCGGATAACTGTCATAGTGCTTGCAGTGGATCCTGATGCAATTTGGAATTCCTTTGTGATGGTCTGGATAGATGTCTGCCTATTACACATTACGACCCTCTTCAACTGTCGGCGGTCTCTGTCAGTCAACAGACGAGGTCGGCCTGTACGCTTTCGTGCTGTACGTCTCCCTTCACGTATCCACTTCACTATCACATCGGAAACAGTGGACGTAGGGATGTTATGAGTGTGGAAATCTCGCGTACAGACGTATGACACAAGTGACACCTAATCACCTATCGAAGTTCCGCGGAGAGCCCCATTCTGCTCTCTTACGATGTCTAATGACTATTGAGATCGCTGACATGGAGTACCTGGCAATAGATGGTAGCACAATGCACCTAATATGAAAAACGTATGTTTTTGGGGGTGTCCGGAAACTTTTACTGACATATTGTACTTGTCTCGTTCGTCCTCTTTCTTTCTTGATTTTTAGCACCTCGTGATGCGTTTCACGCAATCCCGTCACCAGATTCCTAACATCGATACTTAATTTCTTATCATTAGTTTGGGCATTGATGTTGTAATGGAATGTTTATGTGTGACACAAATCCCTGTACCCATGTTAAAAATGTGATGATGATGTAACCCGAATCGCGTCATGAGAAGATTTTTAAAAAAGAAAAGTTTTTAAAGAGGAAGACATTCTCAAGCTGCACATTACTGAAGAATTTCACTTGCGGAAGCAGTTAATCTAAGTGGAAATGCCTGCATTCTGCTTCTGAGCTGGGTCAGGAGCTGTAGTGGTAAAGTGCCTCACAGAGAACTTACAGAATATCTTTAATAATGTTCCCGGTCATGCTATTGTAGAGCGGAAGGGTCAGGCGGTAAAAACTTGTGCATGGTACAAGCCTCTTTTGACATTATACTGAATATCACGTGCGAAAATTACTTCGAGCAAATACAAATCCAACTCGTACAGGTAACACCTTGGACCACATAGCAACTAACAGACCTGAACCTTACAAATGAGTTAACGTAGAGGAGGGTATCAGTGTTCATAAGGCTGTGATAGCGTCTGTGTCTACTGGTAAGGAAGGCGGGAGAAAGGACGAAGATGAGGACCACAAACAGAAAAAAATTCAAAATCATCGTTCAGTATGCATTAGACAAGTATGTTACGAGCACGATCTTAAGGGATTGGAACGACCCCTAATGTCTTCAGAGCCATGTTAGAAAACTGCTGCGCAAATAAAGAGAGCTTCTTCACAGATTAAGAAATCAGAACCTAGCCTATATACAAAAGCTGAACTAAGCGAAAATGAGCGTTAAGAGAGCAATGATTAACCATTCTGTTACTTTGAAAGTAAAGTATCAATAGAACCGAATAAGAACTATAGTGGCACGCATTAGTGTCGTAAAGTTTGCCTGGGAGTGGAAGGAGCGGGTCAAATAAGGATAGAACATCATTCGTATAAGATTTATACTAACAGCTTCAGGGGAAAACAACTTTAAAACAAATTAAGAACAATTAATGATAATCGATCAACAATGTTATCAAATATTTCAGTGAGATCGTATAATAAAAGTTACAGTGCTAATTCAAATACTTGCTCTCAACTCTCTATAAGTCATGCATGGGAACGTGAGGTATGAAAGTTTAAATTTACAAAAAAATGTTTCTCTTTTTCCAACAATGCGCAAGTTTTCTGTGCCACTGGCTGGTATTGTTACAATATTTAAACCAAATTTCGTAAGATAAGGAAGACAAAATTTCACCAATCGAAGATACACTCCTGGAAATTGAAATTAGAACACCGTGAATTCATTGTCCCAGGAAGGGGAAACTTTATTGACACATTCCTGGGGTCAGATACATCACTGACAGAACCACAGGCACATAGACACAGGCAACAGAGCATGCACAATGTCGGCACTAGTACAGTGTATATCCACCTTTCGCAGCAATGCAGGCTGCTATTCTCCCATGGAGACGATCGTAAAGATGCTGGATGTAGTCCTGTGGAACGGCTTGCCATGCCATTTCCACCTGGCGCCTCAGTTGGACCAGCGTTCGTGCTGGACGTGCAGACCGCGTGAGACGACGTTTCATCCAGTCCCAAACATGCTCAATGGGGGACAGATCCGGAGATCTTGCTGGCCAGGGTAGTTGACTTACACCTTCTAGAGCACGTTGGGTGGCACGGGATACATGCGGACGTGCATTGTCCTGTTGGAACAGCAAGTTCCCTTGCCGGTCTAGGAATGGTAGAATGATGGGTTCGATGACGGTTTGGATGTACCGTGCACTATTCAGTGTCCCCTCGACGATCACCAGTGGTGTTCGGCCAGTGTAGGAGATCGCTCCCCACACCATGATGCCGGGTGTTGGCCCTGTGTGCCTCGGTCGTATGCAGTCCTGATTGTGGCACTCACCTGCACGGCGCCAAACACGCATACGACCATCATTGGCACCAAGGCAGAAGCGACTCTCATCGCTGAAGACGACACGTCTCCATTCGTCCCTCCATTCACGCCTGTCGCGACACCACTGGAGGCGGGCTGCACGATGTTGGGGCGTGAGCGGAAGACGGCCTAACGGTGTGCGGGACCGTAGCCCAGCTTCATGGAGACGGTTGCGAATGGTCCTCGCCGATACCCCAGGAGCAACAGTGTCCCTAATTTGCTGGGAAGTGGCGGTGCGGTCCCCTACGGCACTGCGTAGGATCCTACGGTCTTGGCGTGCATCCGTGCGTCGCTGCGGTCCGGTCCCAGGTCGACGGGCGCGTGCACCTTCCGCCGACCACTGGCGACAACATCGATGTACTGTGGAGACCTCACGCCCCACGTGTTGAGCAATTCGGCGGTACGTCCACCCGGCCTCCCGCATGCCCACTATACGCCCTCGCTCAAAGTCCGTCAACTGCACATACGGTTCACGTCCACGCTGTCGCGGCATGCTACCAGTGTTAAAGACTGCGATGGAGCTCCGTATGCCACGGCAAACTGGCTGACACTGACGGCGGCGGTGCACAAATGCTGCGCAGCTAGCGCCATTCGACGGCCAACACCGCGGTTCCTGGTGTATCCGCTGTGCCGTGCGTGTGATCATTGCTTGTACAGCCCTCTCGCAGTGTCCGGAGCAAGTATGGTGGGTCTGACACACCGGTGTCAACGTGTTCCTTTTTCCATTTCCAGGAGTGTACATTACAATCCCTTCAAGTTTCTAAAAAAGCGATTCGGTAAAGAGAAAGGCCACAAAAATCTTTAGACTATGTTTAAAATACAACAAATAATTCATGCTTACCTATAATGGAATTCATTAACAGGGAACAAAAACAGTTATAGCTGCTTGATATGAAACCACCATGTGCCGGCAATGTGGTTCGGACAAACGGACCCGAAGTTATTTCGGGCAGGCCAGATACGCAGCTCACCACACTTCCTTTTCTAAACAATCAGTTGGGAACATGCCCCGAGGCACAAACACACATGATAGCCCGATGAACAAAGTAATTTTTAAGCAAAACCAGTAAAAAATTAAGTCGTCAGATTATACGCTGCCAGCGTAGACCAAATAGTTGTGAAAAGTCGCTAAAAGATAAGGTAATTGTCCAAGGCAACCACCCCCCACTGACGCCTGAAGAAGTTCAACGAACAACAAGATTTGCCCCGGTAAGGTGCATAAGCTTGCGAGCTCCAAATAACTACAGAATGCGACTTGGCGATTTAGTGCACAACGTACCGGACAAAAAAGTACTTCGAACGTCCTAAATAATGACAAACAAATATTAAAGCGACTTACAAAACCACACTAATTTAAAACACACCATCAAACCAAACTATGACAATTACCCAATGGAAGCTATTGTTTTTACACGAGCGGCAACCCCGCAAATCACCTGGCCACAGGAACAGAAAAAAAACATTAGAATGCTGAATCTAAATAGAACCATAAGGGCACAAACACGCGCAGGAAGCGAGTCAGTTATAATTGTCAACCTGACAGCGGAGAGCAAGATCAGCCTTTCCGAATGACACGTGACCTCGGCACCGGAGCAACGAGCTAAAAATAGCTCACCTAGGATACACAGCCGCTGTACAATGAATGACAAACAATGTAAAAACTTGGAGCCGCCATAATATATATGGATGACGACGATCCGGCACTCGCCTCCAGACGTGGTCGGCCAGAGGAATAATGTGTCCAGCGCTACCAGACCAAGTTGGAAGCCATACAGGCGGTAAGAACAAACAGCTGGCCCGTTGTCGCGCAAATCTATGCTGTCCGTAGTGCTTCACACACTTCCTCTCCCGGAGTAACGGAATCAACGGCACTCGCGGATACGTGCCACGCCCCCTTCATGTCAAAGATTGTGTTCCACCAGAAGACGTGGCGCGAGTTATCGATCGCGCAACAGTTAGGCCTCCCCCCCCCCCCCCCCTCCAAAACAGGGATCCCAGGGGGAGGGGGCGGAGAGCGTGGCAGGGCTCACAAAGGGAACTTAATTAATATTACCTCTCTTAACTTGGGTAATGTGCACCTGTAACTCAGTTCCACTCTCTTCGTTATAAACCCTAAGCGTGACCTGAATGGGTACCGCCAACGCCTTATACGGATCCACAAATCGGGATGACAGTTTTCCGGATGCCTTACTCTTAGAGTCTCTACGTCTAAGCTTTCTCACACGGACTAAATGTCTCACCTGAATGATCCCCGGACGTCGGCCCTCTTTGCATCTTGCCTCTTCCCTTTTGTGGACTCTGAATTATTGCCCTGGCCCTACGCCAATATTCTCTATTAACTAAGCACTAATACCATTGACCTACAAATCATGTATGGACCAATGTTTGATAAAGGGGAATTAATGGGATGGGCAAACACGAGAGAAGCATGTGTAGCTGTGTACACTTCATGCCTGGTAGTATTAAAAGATGGGTTCAGCCAAGGTGAAGAAAAATCCTACGTACTTTGAGCCTCAGAGTGGAAAACAATCAGAGAGCATCTTAAGTTACTTTTAATTCGCTCCACGAACGAAGGTGGGGGTAATAAAAGTGTCGTGGTGATTTGTTTAACCCCTGATCTGAAACAGAATTCCCGAAACTCCCTTAATCAGAAACAGGGCGCATTACCGCTGACGATGACCTTTAGAGGACTGAACCAAGAGAACATCTTACTCAGATGCCTAATACTTCGTCCGGCAGTAATATCACTAATGTCAAGCAACCATATGAACTGAGCGAAACCTTCAACTGCCATTAATACATAGCGCTTCCCACCTTGGTTCCGAGGACGAGCACCGACGTAATCACTAAAGAGATTATCCATGGAGCCTACGCTCGAGTGGACTGAAGCAACTCCCTACTCATATCGGAATTCGGGTTAGCCATCTTGCATTCTCGACAATGACCACCATACAGGGTGGGCCAGATTAGGGACTCAAGGACCTTGTGAATGGTTTTATGTATCCCCAGAAAACCCTCCACAACAGAATTACGATAATACACACATCAAAAAAAGTTTTGCATCACCCCGGTTCCCAGGACTCCTGAAGGTAGACTGTGACTGTGGATACTGTATCACAGACACAGTTCCTTTGACTGTTCAGAGATATCACTAGACCCGCCCAAAGATGTAAGCAACCATGCATGAGCAGCGCCTATTAGACGGAGGAGGCCTGACAGCCGATTAGTTCCAGTCATTAAACCAGGAAGGAGGTACACGGCTTGTGTTGTCTGTGGTTCAACCATGCCTAGACAACGGTTCGATCGCGTCCGCATTCTTACTTTGTGCCAGGAAGGGCTCTCAAGAAGGGAAGTATCCAGGCGTCTCGGAGTGAGCCAAAGCGATGTTGTTCGGACACGGAGGAGATACAGAGAGACAGGAACTGTCGATGACATGTTTCGCTCAGGCCGCCCAAGGGCTACTGTTGCAGTGGATGACCGCTACCTACGGATTATGGCTCGAAGGAACCCTGACAGCAACGCCACCGTGTTGAATAATGCTTTCCGTGCAGTCACAAGGTGTCGTGCGCAAAAGGGTGCATAATGCGCAACTTCACTCCCGACGTTTATGGCGAAGTCTATCTGTGCAAACACGACACCATGCAGCGCGGTACAGATGGGCCCAACAACATGCCGAATGGATCG
Organism: Schistocerca serialis cubense; assembly: GCF_023864345.2. NCBI lineage: Eukaryota > Metazoa > Arthropoda > Insecta > Orthoptera > Acrididae > Schistocerca > Schistocerca serialis. The sequence goes on along the minus strand of NC_064641.1, from coordinate 667,630,144 downwards.
CTCAGGATTGGCCTCACGTTCTCTTCACCGTTAAGTGTCGCATATGCCTTCAACCAGATAATCGTCGGAGACGTGTTTGGAGGCAACCCGGTCAGGTTGAAAGCCTTATACACACTATGCACCGAGTGTAGCAAGGTGGAGGTTCCCTGCTGTTTTGGGGTGACTTTATGTGGGGCCGACGTATTTCGCTGTTGGTCATGGAAGGCGCCATAATGGCTGTGCAATGCGTGAATGCCATCCTGCGACCGATAGTGCAACCGTATCGGCAGCATGTTGGTGAGGCATTCGTCTTCATGGACGACAATTCGCGCCCCCTTCGTGCACATCTTGTAATGGCTTCCTTCAGGATAGCGACATCGCTCGACTAGAGGGACCAGCATGTTCTCCAGACATGAACTCTATCGAACAAGTCTAGGATAGATTGAAAAGGGCTGTTCATGGACGATGTGACCCACCAACCACTATGAGGGATCAACACCGAATCACCGTTGAGGAGTGGGACAATCTGGTCCAACAGTACCTTGATGAACTTGTGGTTAGTATGCCACGACGAATATAAGTACGCATCAATGCAAGAGGACGTGCTGCTGGATTTTAGAGGTACCGGTGGAAATAATGTTTGTGTTGACCTCTAATCCAATTTGCTGTACTGGTTCCGGAACTCTCGGAACTGAGGTGATGGAAAACTTTTTTTGATGTGTGTGTTTGGAAACACCCGGAACAAGGGCGGTAGGCAGACAGATTTTAAGCTGTTCTTCGCGGCGATTGTGGCAGCAGAGAATGTCCTTCCGTAATTCGTACCTGGGAACTGGCTGACCGGCTCTCAGCTGTTCCCTAACAGAGCCCAACTTGAGGCCCTGCTCGCACTGTTCCGTAAGGTCAGCAGACAATACCGGAATCTTGGTAAGCATTGAATGAACATGTGCTATCACGTCTGCATTGCGAGAGAAACCCTTCTCCTCTTCGAACATTCTGCTCAAGGTATCCGCTACAATGTAATCGCAGCCCCTAATATGACGCACGTTGAAGCATAATGCTGAAATTCGGACAGCCCACCTCGCAATACACGCAGTTTTTCGCGGGCGAGCCAGAACCGAAGTAGTGTTTAAATTTCTATAGCACCTCTAAGTAGAGTATTTCTTCTCAGCTGGAAACAGATACTTAGGGACGTAGGCTAAGGGCCTCCGCTCGCCACCTTTCTGCTGAAACAACACAGCGGCAAGCCCTGAGGTGCCGGTTTGCACCACGCCTCCCCTCCAAAACAGGAACCCCAGGGTGAGGGGGTGGAGGGCGTGGCACGGTGTTTCTTTGACCGTATTTGCATCTTACGCCTGTTGCTCTTCCTTTCGTTTAAATTACGAAATTCCTGGGGCTCATGTTAGATAGGAAACTTTCTTGGTCCGCCCCCATGTCTTACCCGACCGCCCACTGTATCTGGTCCCTCAATGTCCTACGCGTCCTCAGCTGTACTTTCTGGAGGGCGAATCGGACCACCCTCCTCCGTTTGTACCGATGCGCTGTCCATTCGAAACTAGACTATGGGTATTTCGCTTATGCATAAGGATGTCCGTCCGTATTAAGCCGTCTCAAAACAATCCACCATCGTGGCACCTTTTATCACTAGCCCAGTTGAGAGTCTGTAAGCAGAATCTGTCGAACTACCACTGTCATACCGACGTGATGTTCTCCTGAGACTCCTGGCCACCCATACTATGCCCCTTTCTTTGATGACTCCTTTGACTGAAAGTATGGGGCGCGTCCCTCTTCTCTGTTACCTCCTGAAGTTCGCTTTTGGCTATTGCTCTGGCAGCTTAAGTTCACGCTACCTGCCGCTTGCCCAATGTGTGTGAACCCTTCATCACCTTCGCTTCGTGCCGTGGCCCTTGTTCATCATGGATTCAATTCGCTTCCTAAGAACATTACTCCACACTCGCTATATTGCCTTAAATATATCGCCCTTTGCACGGAATTTTGTGATAGTACCTTTGTGCACACTGATGGTTCTCGGACTGACCCTGGTAACTGGTGTACCTTCGTCTCTGGTACCTACGCTTTTAGGTATTGGCTTCTAGAACTCTGCTTAGTATTTACAGCGGAGCAATTCGCCTTGTATAAGGCCACGCAGTAAATCCGGGGACACAGGCTTTTCAATAGTGACATTTGCTACGACACTACCCTCCAGTGCCTCTGTGTGCTGTACACCGTCCATCCGTTAGTGCATCAGGTCCAGGAAGGTTTTCACTTGCTCATTCTTAATGGAGCCACTGTGATGTTTATGTGGGCCCTGATAACGTCGGTCTGACGGGAAACGAGGTCGCTGACGTTGCTGCCAAGGCTGCAGTCCTCGTACCTATGCACGCTCTTCCATTCCCTCTGATGATCACTACTATGTTGCCGCCTGTCAGCACGTGATGTCACTTTGGCATCAACACTGATCTTCTCTCCGTGGGAACGAGCTCCGTGTAATCAAAACTCCTCCAGCGGATTGGACGACCTCCTCTAGGCCCTATCGCAGCGAGGAGATCAGTTTAGCTAGGTTGCGTAATGGGCACTGTCGTTTTAGTCATCGTCATTTGTTAAGCGGTGATCCCTGACCACTATGTGCCTCATTATCATCAATCTTTGAGGGTTCGCCTTACCCTTTTTGTAACCACTCACGTTCTAATTTAAATTTGCCGTCTGAGTTATCGGCCGTTTTAGTGAATAACGTACGGGCTGTCGATCGCGTTTTACTTTTTATTCGTCGTAGCAACATGGCGAAGGACATTTAATCTTTGGTTCAAGATCTCCGTTTTGTTGACCTTTCGCCAAGAGAAATTTCCGGTCTTTAGCTGTCTTTCCTTTAGTCTATTGGACTTAATGTTTAGTCTCTTTTAACTCCTTTTTCATCTTCGTGTTCTACGGTTCTGACTTGAGCGCCTGTGACCTTAGCTGTTTCTGTTCCCTAAAACACAGCAAAACAAACAAAATATTCGAAACTCTGAACATTTTATTTATCGATTGAAGACTCTGCGTCTGGACCAGCTGATGTATTAGTGAGTTTCGATGAAGTCTCTTTGTTGACACGAGTACCTCTGATGGATTCATTACAACTTATAGGGAGTTGGAGGAGGATATTTTTACATCTATTCAAGCATGTGCTTACCACGAATTACTTTCTATTTACTGAACAATATTTTGAGCAAACTGGCGGTCGTGATATGGGTAGCCCTTTTCTTCCCATAGTAGCTAATCTTTTTTATGGAAGACTTCGAAGATAAAGTACTTCAGTTAGCGGTGTTGAAAGCTAAATGTTACTAGAGGTAAGTGGATGACACCTTTGCAGTTTAGCCACATGGGGCAGCAACACCTTCTGAATTTCTGGAACACCTTAACTCCTTCCATCAGAGCATTTGCATCACCATGGAAGTGGAAAAAATGGAGAGTCTCGTATTAGATGTTCTTCAGAAAGGGAGAAGGCACCTTGGGTCACAGGGTGTAACATAAACCAACTGAGACTGTCCTATAACGACGATCTGCTATCACCTATCTCAACGCAGTTGCGTATTACGGACTCTCGTTCATAGGGCTAGAGTTATCTGAGATGCAGGGAGCTTATCAGCAGGGATTAGCCATCTTTGTCCTGTGTTTGTACAAAACGGTACTCTGATAAACTGATTCGTAATGCAGTTCAACCTGCACGCACTAAAACTCAAGAACAGCCAAAAGAAACCCGGAGGACTCCTCGAGGATGGTTTTTTACCCTAGGTTGGTGGCTTGTCTTTAAAATGAGCAGGCTGTTCAAGTAACATCGAATAAAATACTTCCGCCCTCCAGCGCGAGAGCAAACGAACTAGGGCTGGTTGTCAGTTGCACTCGAACACAGTGGTTACTTAGAACATAATTCCCGGCTATATGCACCATTAAATCTCACGCCTTAAGGGCAAAACAAGCTTAATCTAAAACCGGCTTAAGACTCAAAACCAGGAATTTAAATTTAAAAGTCAGAAGGCCTTATCGTAAAACATTTCTCTAAAGTAGGCTGAAGGCCCAAACAATCTCACGCCCTAAGCACAAAACAACTTTAACTTAAAATCGACTGAAGGCCAATATCTTAAGGCTCAAAACAGGAATTTGAATTTTAATAGGCAGAAGGCCTTGTCCTAAAATTTCTTTAAATCAGGCTGTAGACTCAAACAATCTCACGCCTTAATGACAAAAGAATTTAATCTAACATCGGCTAGAAGCCATACATAAACAAACAAGAACGACAAATAAGAAAAGATCGCACATCAAACGGCACTCAGAAGTTTCCAAGTGTCGGCCTGGAATTCAAACACTAACGCTCGCTTAGGTGAGACAGGCAGTCGGCCCAACAATTTCCAATCCGACGGCAACCCAACCGAAAGACAGTCAACAGACCAAGCGACGGAATAACTTCCTCTCCACCCGACCAGCACACAACGCAGAAGGTATCTGCGCCCACAACGAATTACACATTCAACTGTCAAACTACACGCCGTGCTGGACAGCCACAACACGACGAGGAAAATACACTGCCTGAATTTACGTCAACGGCCAGGGCTGGTAAACGGAACGTTAACGGCCACAAGGCAGATGATTCCGCTGGTGCACTTCAATTCGAAAATAAGTTAAGTTAAACTCCACAGGAGGCCGGCTACAATTTCGCCAACTTGGAAACATACATTGTTGCTCGTGGAAATGTCCCAACAGCCCACAACGAAATTCAAGCGACGCAGTGTGAACAGTTGGGGCTGGCTGGTAGATTAAATAAACACTCAACTTTCGTGTCCAGGATCGGCGAGCCACGGACCTCGTAGCAATGATGGGAACAGCCTCTCACACTCCGACCGCGCGTGGACGCCGCCAACGGCCCCGGCCAGACGAGAGCCACGGAGACTTCCTCGCTGTTCCACGCCAACCGACCAACTAACTGCTCGCACACGGCACAGCCGGAAACTATAAGCGCGAGGCCAAAGATAGTACAAGGGTGCGGATATTTATACACGCTGCTGCTGCCACTCGCGGAGAGAGAGGATAACATCATAATCGCGATAACTGCGGAGACTAATAGCAGAATAGCAACCAAGGTTTAACGCAAATCATAACACGAGCCAGTCACGGCTCAAAAGCCATAACACCAAATTGGGTCTACCAGAAATATCTGCTGTGGCTGAACGCTGTCTTGACGCGGGGCATAGCATGAACTACGGACAGACGAAAACCCTTTCGCTCTTTGACAAGTACTGGAACTCCATCATTAAAGCACATTGAAGAAGCAGTCGAAATATAGATAAGTAACCACCCGATTAATAGAGACACGGGATTTCAACTCAGCAAGGCATGGAAACCATCATTGGCGTTATTAAGGCATCAACGGCCACAGGGGACCTAATCCGCTTCAACACAAAGGGGGGATCGAAGACGTCAGACTTAAGCTGGGCGCCAAAGTACTGCCCGCGAGCGCGGTGACCGCGATTTGCGGCCGCGCTTTTGACGCGTCGCAGGGAGCACTGAATGTCGGCGTGCTCTATGAGCCATCTACGATGATGTTATATCCCCACCCCTTGGCAACGGTGCTTTTCTATCGAGGGTGGTCCATTGCTCGTGACCGGGCCAAATATCTCACGAAATAAGCGTCGAACGAAAAAACTACAAAGAACGAAACTTGTCTAGCTTGAAGGGGGAAACCCGATGGCTCTATGGTTGGCCCGTTGTCATGAAATATGCTATTCAGTACCGCTTCAACCGCACACGAACTATGTGCCGGACATCCATCATGTTGGAATTACATCGCCATTCTGTCATGCAGTGAACCATTTTGTAGTAACATCGGTAGTACATTACGTAGGAAATCAGCATAAATTACACCATTTAGATTGCCATCGATAAAATGGGGGCCAATTATCCTTCCTCCCACAATGCCGCACCATATATTAACCCGCCAAGGTCGTTCATGTTCCACTTGTCGCAGCCACCGTTAATTTTCCGTTCCCCGATAGTGCATATTGTGCCGGTTTATGTTACCGCTGTTGGTGAATGACGCTTCGTCGCCAAATAGAACGCGTGGAAAAAAATCTGTCATCGTCCCGTAATTTCTCTTCTGCCCAGTGGCAGTACTGTACACGACGTTCAAAGTCGTCGCCATGCAATTCCTGGTGCATAGAAATATGGTACGGGTGCAATCGATGTTGTTGTAGCATTCTCAACACCAACGTTTTTGAGATTCCCGATTCTCGCTCAGTTTGTCTGCTACTGATGGGGATTAGCCGCGACAGCAGCTAAAACACCTACTTGGTCATCATCATTTGTTGCAGGTCGTGGTTGACGTTTCACATGTGGCTGAACACTTCCTGTTTCCTTAAATAACGTAACTATCCAGCGAACGGTCCGGATACTTGGATGATGTCGTCCAGGATATCGAGCAGCAAACATAGCACACGCCCGTTGGGCATTTTGATCACAACAGCCATACACCAACACGATATCGACCTTTTCCGCAATTGGTAAACGGTCCATTTTAACACGGGTAATGTACCACGAAGCAAATACCGTCCGCACTGGCGGAATGTTGAGTGATACCGCGTACTTATCCGTTTGTGACAATTACAGCGCCTTTTATCACAAAGCGAGAAAAGTGGTCCAACTAAAGCATTCATATTTCTTTACGTACTACATTAATATGTAATAAAAATGGGGGTTCCTATTTAAAAAAAACGCAGTTGATATCCTATGGCAGCGCCATCTAGCGGGCCAACCATAGCGCCAACTGGTTTCCCCCTTCAAGCTACACGAGTTTCGTTCTTTGTAGTTTCTTCGTTTGATGCTTATTTCGTGAGATATTTGGCCCGGACACTATCAATGGACCACCCTGTATATTGCCGGGCCACAACAGCGACACTTCGGTAAGCACCTGAAGATGACGAGCAGCTGTCTCTTTGAAATATTGTGCACCTTCCACAGCATTATCCGACGCGATGTTTCCTTCCGGAAACAAAATAATCTGTTCGTAACAATTTATAATTATAAATTAGCACCACCTCATCTGCTCATCTGGTATTCAAATTTCTGGCAAAGTCTTAGTACAGTATTTTCAGAAGCTTGATAGGGCGATAGCCCTTTATATCTTTAGCATTACATTTCTGATGTATCTGGATTATTTTGACTTTATTCCATTCTCTTGGTAATATTCCGCTACGCAAATACGTAGAAAATATTTTGGCTAAATGTTTACAGTTTTCTCATGGATCAGCTTTAAAATATCAACGTAGAGGTCATCAGTAACTGGAGCAATTCGATTTTTTGTCTTGTCTGTAGAGTGTTTGACTTCCGAAGGAAGCATCTCAGTCATTCAGGAGATAGAAACATCTATTCACGATAAAGAATGCAAGTAAATGTTTTTAACATATTAAACCTGCGAAAGGTGAACACCGCTTCTGTTGATGTGACCATGGGCGCCACAAATCGACTAAAGTGAAGCGCAGTCGTCCTAGTTCTGCTCTGCGGCATTACTAACCACTGAAACGGCTGCTCTATAGTCCGGTGCGGTTTCCGTTCCAGTTACTCTTCCCCAAAAAAGAGAACCACGTTGTATTTTGTCTAACAATTTCCTTTTCACTGCAAGTTAAACATTAAAGAAAACAGAAAACAAGAAACGATTCCACTGCAGCAGGCGTGGCCGTGGTGTTGCTGTTGTAACTGCTATGTCGGCCGGCTTGTCGGCAGAACAGAGCTCGCGGCCGCGGCGCGAGGCATTACAAAGCTGGCCCGCCAGCTAATGAAGCGCATTTTATGCCGTCCACACACGGAACGGCTTTCCGCAGCCACCAGACGCGAACCGCGTGGCCGATGCCGAAGGCTCTCTCTCTCTCTCTCTCTCTCTCTCTCTCTCTCTCTCTCTCTTCCTCGCTACACGAACACTGTTCTGGCCTGGCATGGGCGACAACAGAATGAATCTACATTTACACCGCAGGCCACTAAATTGCAACACCATGAATGCAGGACGCAGCAAACGTCAAACTGACATGAAATGTACAATCTCCTTACGTATGCTGACAAACACCATTTTAGCGCAATCGCACGAAGTAACTGGAAATAAGGCCATCTACACTACTGGCCATTACAATTGCTACACCAGGAAGATTTGCAGATGATAAACGGGTATTCATTGGACAAATATACTATACTAGAACTGAGATGTGATTACATTTTCACGCAATTTGGGTGCACAGAACTTGAGAAATCAGTACGCAGAACTACCACCTCTCGCCGTAATAACGGCCTTGATAGGCCTGGGCATCGAGTGATACAGAGCTTGGATGGCGTGTACAGGTACAGCTGCCCACGCAGCTTCAACACGATACCATAGTTCGTCAAGAGTAGTGACTGGTGTATTGTGACGAGCCAGTTGCTCGGCCACCATTTACCAGACGTTTTCAATGTATGAGATATCTCGAGATTGTACTGGCCAGTGCAGCAGTCGAAGATTTTTTGTACCCAGAAAGGGGCCTACAGGACCTGCAACATGCGGTCCTGCATTATCCTGCTGAAATGTAGGGTTTCGCAGGGATCGAATGAAGGGTAGAGCCGCGGGTCGTAACACATCTTAAATGTAACGTCCACTGTTCAAAGTACCGTCAATGCGAACAAATGGTGACCGAGACGTGTAACCACTGGCACTCCATACCATCACGCCGGGTGATATGCCAGTATGGCGATGACGAATATACGCTTCCAATGTGCGTTCACCGCGATGTCGCCAAACACGGATGCGACCATCATGATGCTGTAAACAGAACCTGGATTCATCCGAAAAAATGACGTTTTGTCATTCGTGCACCCAGGTTCGTCGTTGAGTACACCATCGCAGGCGCTCCTGTCTGTGATGCAGCGTCAAGGGTAACTGCAGCCATGGTCTCTGAGCTGATGGTCCATGCTGCTGCAAACGTCGTCGAACTGTTCGTGCAGATGGCTGTTGTCTTGCAAACTTCCCATCTGTTGACTCAGGGATCGAGACGTGGCTGCACGATCCTTTACAAAAAATGGCTCTGAGCACTATAGGACTCAACTTCTGTGGTCATAAGTCCCCTAGAACTTAGAACTACTTAAACCTAACTAACCTAGGGACATCTCACACATCCATGCCCGAGGCAGGATTCGAACCTTCGACCGTAGCAGTCGTGCGGTTCCAGACTGTAGCGCCTTTAACCGCTCGGCCACTCCGGCCGGCGATCCTTTACAGCCATGCGGATAAGATGCCTGTCATCTCGACTGCTAGTGACACGAGGCCGTTGGGATCCAGCGCGGCGTTCCGTATTACCCTCCTGAAACCACCGATTCTATATTCTGCTAACAGTCATTCGATCTCGACCAACGCGAGCAGCAACGTCGTGATACGATAAACCGCAATCGCGATATGCTACAATCCGGCCTTTATCAAAGTCGGAAACGTGATGGTACGCATTTTTCCTCCTTACACGAGGCGTCACAACAACGCTTCACCAGGCAAAGCCGGTTAACTGCTATTTGTGTATGAGGAATCGGTTGGAAACTTTCCTCATATCAGCACATCGTAGGTGTCGCCACCGGTGCCAACCTTGTGTGAATGCTTCGAAAAGCTAATCATTTGCATATCACAGCGTCTCCTTCCTGTCGGATAAATTTCGCGTCTATAGTACGTCATCTTCGTTGTGTAGCAATTTTAATGTCCAGTAGCGTACATTCTGTGTATAAGGAAAGACTCTGTAGTTGGTTTCCCATTCATAAATCGCATTTTCATGTAGTTCTTTGTGAGAATACCATTTTATGTCTCGCGAAAAAAATTCTCTTGTGCTATTGAGACTGCAGAGTATCGTTCTGCAACACTGCTGCTAGAGTTTGTCGGCAGCCCACAACTGAATGTGAAATCGATTGGTTAAAGAGGAGAAGGGCCGTTGTGGTAGAGCGGTTCTAGGCGCTTCAGTCTGGAACCGCGCGACCGCTACGGTCGCAGTTTCGAATCCTGCCTCGGGCATGGATGTGTGTGATGTCCTTAGGTTAGTTAGGTTTAAGTAGTTTAAGTTCTAGGGGACTGATGACATCATATGTTAAGTCCAATAGTGCTCAGAGTCATTTGAACAAATTTGGTTCAGGACGGACACAGTGCCATGCATAATCTCACGCGACTAGTGCTCGAGAGGACAGGCATACTGTACCTTCACTCATGTAGGATCGTACAGATACGTCATGTACCCCAATCAGGAAATGTAATTGTATGCAGCAAGACAAGTATCAGCAAGAACAGTGCAACGATTTATGGAGCATCATGGCCTCTTAGCTCGGTAGTCACTACTGTGGCTTCTTTTGAAGCGACAGCGCCCAGTGATAACTGTGAACACAGAAGCGGCACCGTGTCGTCATGTAAACGACTACCAGTTGGATAAGCTCCACCCGCATAGGCCTAGGCAGGGCCAAAAGGACCGACCGACCGACGGGTCATCCTCAGTCGATACGTGTCACTGGAAGCGGATTGGAAGGACACACCGCTCTCCTGGCTGTTGTAATCAGAGCCGCTACTTCTCAGTCAAGTAGCTTCTCTCACAAGGACTGAGCGCACTGTGATTACCAACAGCGCTCAGCAGACCGGATGGTCACCCATCCAAGTGGTGGCCAAGCCTGACTGATCTTATCTTCGGTGATCTGGCGGGAACCGGCGTTGCCATTGCGGCAAGGCCGTCGGTCCAGTTGGACAGCAGACACTAAATTACATTTTAATGGCAATGGCGGTGCCTTATATTCGAACCGGCCGGAGTAGCCGAGTGGTTATAGGCGCTTCAGTCTGGAACTGCGCGACCGCTACGGTCACTGGTTCGAATCCTTCCTCGGGCATGGATGTGTGTGATGTCCTTAGGTTAGTTAGGTTTACATAGTTCTTAGGGGACTGATGACCTCAGAAGTTAAGTCCCACAGTGCTCAGAGCAATGTGTTGTTGTTGTGGTCTTCAGTCCTGAGACTGGTTTGATGCAGCTCTCCATGCCACTCTATCCTGTGCAAACTTCTTCATCTCCCAGTACTTACTGCAACCTACGTCCTTATGAATCTGCTTCGTGTATTCATCTCTTGGTCTCCCTCTATGATTTTTACCCTCCACACTGCCCTCCAATGCTAAATTTGGGATCTCTTGATGCTTCAGAACATGTCCTACCAACCGGTCCCTTCTTCTTGTCAAGTTGTGCCACAAACTCCTCTCCTCCCCAATTCTATTCAATACCTCCTCATTAGTTATGTGATCTACCCATCTAATCTTCAGCATTCTTCTGTAGCACCACATTTCGAAAGCCTCCATTCTCTTCTTGTCCAAACTATTTATCGTCCATGTTTCACTCGATGTTAACAAATTTCTCTTCTTCAGAAACGCTTTTCTTGCCATTGCCAGTCTACATTTTATATCCTCTCTACTTCGACCATCATCAGTTATTTTGCTCCCCAAATAGCAAAACTCCTTTACTACTTTAAGTGTCTCATTTCCTAATCTAATTCCCTCAGCATCACCCGACTTAATTCGACTACATTCCATTATCCTCGTTTTGCTTTTGTTGATGTTCATCTTATATCCTCCTTTCAAGACACTGCCGATTCCATTCAACTGCTCTTCCAAGGCCTTTGCTGTCTCTGACGGAATTACAATGTCATTGGCGAACCTCAAAGTTTTTATTTCTTCTCCATGGATTTTAATACCTACTCGAATTTTTCTTTTGTTTCCTTTACTGCTTGCTCAATATACAGATTGAATAACACCGGGGAGAGGCTACAACCTTGTCTCACTCCCTTCCCAACCACTGCTTCCCTTTCATGTCCCTCGACTCTTATGACTGCCATCTGGTTTCTGTACAAATTGTAAATAGCCTTTCGCTCCCTGTATTTTACCCCTGCAACCTTTAGAATTTGAAACAGAGTATTCCAGTCAACATTGTCAAAAGCTTTCTCTAGGTCTACAGTCTACAGTCTACAGTCTCAGAGCCATTTGAACCTTATATTCGTCATCATCATTTTTGTCACATGATGAGACCGTGGTTGTGTACAATTAATGTAGGTTAATTCTTACAGAGAAGAAAACAGCAACCAGACACTATTAATACTGCTATTTATTTAGGTAAATAGCGCCGTTACCGGTTTCTAACTGGCAAGTTCATCATCAGACGGCTTAGCACATGATTTTCAAGATACAATTTACATTATCGTCCGTTTTCGATTTTTATTCTTCCACTGTGGCGAAGAATTTTTGGTGTGTTGTTGCCATCGAAAATTCCGCGCGATTTTGTTGCGAAGTTGCAGGATTGTATTTTTCGAATATTCCGAAATATATCCAGCACTTATGTCATTTGTACATCACCACATTGTGCAAAGCACCACACACACACACACACACACACACACACACACACACACACACACACACACACACATAACCCAAAAAGAATTTGCTACATGTGAAGTTATCACAAAGATTTCAGATTTACAAAAACAATCTGCAATCTTTCTGATAACTTCACATGTGGCAAATTCTTTTCGGTGTGCGTGTGTGTGGTGCATTGCACAATGTGGTGACGTACAAATTACATCAGTACTGGATATATTTCGGAATATTCGAAAAATACAATCCTGCAACTTCGTAAAAAAATCGCGCAGAATTTTCGATGGCAACAACCCAACAAAAATACTTCGCCACTGTGGAAGAATAAAAACCGGCAACGGCGCTATTTACCTAAATAAATAGCAATATTAATAGTGGCTGGTTGCTGTTTTCTTCTTTGTAATAATTAACCTACATTAAGATAACCAAGATTGAATGTTGCCCGAGCTGTCCTGATAAATCTCAATGCAGAGCGTATTCTTTTGTTGCGCTAGTCAGCATGTTTTCCATACCTCTCACCCACTGAATACAACTGATCATGCGTTAACCGAGAGACACGCTTGAGACTAATGTAGCAAAATTATGGTTCTAAGTATGGAGTGTGCGGAAAGTAAAACGAGTGGTTAGCAAAACAGCTCGAATCTCTTTAATAGCAGTTTTTCCACGAGATTTGTGGTACGTCAAAAAATGTGGCGAATGTTTTGAGAATTGGTAGTACTTATCGAACAAGAATAAAAAGTCCAATAAATATGGTTATTGGATTCCCGGAACACCTACGTCCAAAGCTCAGAACATTTAGTACGTGCTCCAGATGACGTCCACCCCTGGAAATGCGTCCTTCTGGTCTTCGGTATAAGGTGCCAGGCACTCTTTGGAAATGACTCTGTTGTTGGTGAGTATGCTGGCATGCATTAAAGACATAATCCTTTATTGACCGCACATCGTCGAGTGAAGTGGCTTACACCAGTAATTTCAAGTATCAGTTTAATCATAATTCTAGGAGTTAAGAACTGGGGAGCGAGGCCACCAAATAGAAGCTCCCCGACCTGCCCAGTGGACCTGAAATATCGGCATCAGATGTTAAGCGCATTACTGCGACAGATGCTGGGACAGCATCGTACATCGACCACATCAGTAGTCTTTTCTAACATGATGCAACCTACAGTAAGATAGACAGTACGTTAGCGCGGTAATCCTAAAAACGAGCTCAGTCAGTCTCTTTGGTATGGTCCTATTAAACTATGTCAAGAATACCTACCTTTAAGATGATTCAGATACGGCGTAGGTTAGCCTTTTGCATTTGCGAGGCGATTTTCTTCAGTCTACGCATGCTAATTACGGAACTTGCCGACATCATTCCCTGTGAACCCATACACGTCATAAAACAACATCTTAGAACTGCATTATACTTTTGCAAGGGTTACTGACGATACTGCAGTCTGTCTTGGCGATCTTGTGGCTTTAGAACCTGGACACGATGAAGATGGTATAAATGTAGCAATTTTTCGTGACGTATAATCCAGACAAAGAATACCCACTTTCTGCTGCTACAAGGCATCGTACACTGGCTCCAGGATGTAAGTCCACCAAATGCAGCATGCAATCTTCAGTGCATGGCGTACGATCTGAGCGAGGCCTTACACGGTATACATTTTCGGCTGCTACAGAACAGTGTCCCTAAGACGCTGGGAAACACGGTAGAGCAACTTATCGGATGATACCCTGCGACGTGTTTTTCAGAGTAGTGAGCAAAAGTCCACGGGCTATTCCTTTTGCTGAACCATTACCGTAATTCATATGAAACATACCACTGGTGGGATAGTAGCCTCCATAGTAAACAGGTGATGGAAATCAACATAAAAAAATTATACTGAACCAGTATACATACAAACAGCGCAAGAAAAGTATTCACAACAAATGGTTCATATGGCTCTGAGCACTATGGGACTTAACATCTGAGGTCATCAGTCCCCTAGAACTTAGAACTACTTAAACCTAACTAACCTAAGGACATCACACACATCCATGCCTGAGGCAGGATTCGAACCTGCGACCGTAGTGGTCGCGCGGTCCCAGACGGAAGCACCTAGAACCGCTCGGTCACAGCGGCCGGCTATTCACAACAGTGAAGTAGTTTGTTTCAGTAGGTAAGTTGCAGGAATTTCACTGTACAATAAAACAAACTATTACAGCAACAACTACACTACGACCGAAATCAAATCACATAAATTACTACAGAACACCTGACATCATGGCTCATGGTAATGAGTACGTAGAGGACATCGAAACACTCTATTCACCTTCTTGATGGAGGTGAAATGCGACGGCTGTGTGTTTTTTTTTCATTTATTTAAAAAAATTTTTTTTTGAGTCATTAGTCTTGTAAGTAAGCTGTTTAGGTTTTTATGTTGGTAACGTCACCTAACACTCTGTATGAGTATAGCACTGCCTGTGGTGTGTGCAGTCTGCGGCTGGTGGGCATTGTTGAAATATTCTCTATTGTAGTGGGCAGTTGGCTGTTAACAGCACGTAGCGTTGCGCAGTTGGAGGTGAGCCGCCAGCAGTGGTGGATGTGGCGAGAGAGATGGCGGAGACTGGATGTCATGAACTGATATAATGACTTTTGGACACTATTAAGGTAAATACATTGTTTGTTCTCTATCAAAATCTTTCATTTGCTAACTATGGCTATCAGTAGTTAGTGCCTTCAGTAGTTTGAATCTTTTATTTAGCTGGCAGTAGTGGCGCTCGCTGTATTGCAGTAGTTCGAGTAACGAAGATTTTTGTGAGGTAAGTGATTTGTGAAACGCATAGGTTAATGTTAGTCAGGGCCATTCTCTTGTAGGGATTATTGAAAGTCAGATTGCGTTGCGCTAAAAATATTGGCTGTCAGTTTAGTGTTGATCAGAATAGGTAAAGAGCGAAATGTCTGAGTACGTTCAGTTCTGCTCCACTGTTTGAAAATCAAATAACGTAAGAGGTTTATCAGCACAGTAGTTCATTAATTTGTCTAAGGGGACGTTTCAGTCTTCTCGCCAGTTTGGTATGGCCCGACACGAATTTCTCTCCTGTGCCATACTTTTCATCTCAGAGTAGCACTTGCAACCTACGTCCTCAATTATTTGCTTGATGTATCCCTATCTCTGTCTTCCTCTACAGTTTTCATCCTTCACTGCTCCCTCCATGGGAGCTATTCCCTGATATCTTAAAGATGTACTTTCAGTCTTTTTCGTATGTTCCTTTTCTCGTCCACCTAATTTTCAACATAAGTCTGCAGGATTACACCTCAAATGCTTGATTCTCTTCTTTTCTGGTTGAGCCGTGCTCCCTGGCTTCACGGCCACAGTAGTGTATCTCTGGTTATCAAGGTTTATGGTGGTTTAGCCTAGAGACGCTGGTCTGAGGGTCTTGAACTGGAAGACTAGTTAAGCGCGTGCGGCGTGTCTGTTGCTCTCGAATTCTTCATATTTGGTTCTGCGGTGGTACGAGGATACCCGGTGATGTGGCTGGTCAGTCGGCTGCTGGCCGCACAGCAGAGCGGTATCTGTAGCTCCAAGGATAGGTAGTGGGGCATTAGGCTTCTCAATGCACAAACTAGCACGGAGCAAAGCAGGAATGACCTGCGAAGCTTGTGACAGATCAGTTTGGTTAGAGTAGGAGAAGGCACCAGTCGGTCCTCAGCCGATGAGAGCAAGAGATTCGAACAAGGAAGGTATGGACCGGCCTGGAGCCCTCCGGGGTGAATGTTAGCTGAAGCGCGCTGGACAGAGGAGAAGCGGCGCTGCGGTTGCGGCTGCGGTATGGCAAGTTGTGGTAAAAATACGATATTCTACTTGATACGTTTCTGGGCGTTGCAGTTAGTTTAAGTGTAGGTGTAGAAGTACTGAACGATGCAATAATTGTTCTAATTTTGGCAGAGTGCTTTTCTAGGTCATAGTCATAACGGCTTTCTAGTAGTATGAGCAAGTTGCTCTCGGAACGTTAATACGAGCACAGTACGGTTGATTTCGTTATAGTATAAATGATTTCAATTTGTGGTATAAATTTTGTCGGGAGAAATTAATATGTTTTGGTAATTTCTTTGTGATGTGTATCGGGGCGGATGTTGACGCACTTTTCCACGTGGCACTTTCAGTGTCCAGAGGAATTCATTCTGCGAACAAATAAGGATAGGAAGTGGTGTAGATTAAGGATAGAAATTGTGTTGCTGTAAGTTTTACGTAATTATTTTGTGAATTTTGATGCGTTTCTTCATGTGTTGTGTTCGAGCCATGTGTCGTGCAGACAGGGAACGAGCGCGGCAGAAGTAACGGTATTTCGCTTTTATAATGTTCATTCGTGTTAAAACATTAAGTTTCTGAAATGAGAGTGGCGAATTTTCTGCTAGTTTTGTAAATTTCCAGGAGGTTTCCTTTGTGGGAACATTGACGCTTTTTGTCCACACCACGTGGCATGTGAGAGTGGCTCCTGGCTTAGTAGAGAACTCATTAGTGCAATTATTAGTGTAACCATTTTATTGTATCTCGTAACTTTTGGAAATTTTGTGATATTTTTGTGTCCCAGCCCGCCAAGGTTACGATAACGGACGTATTCAGTTTGAGCTTTGTTTGGATAAGTACTCAGTACTTGATTATATTGAAGGACCCTGGCCTGCAGCCATCTCTGTCGTGTTAAAACCAGAGCTTTTATCGTAATATTTCCGATGAGAGAAGCGGTTTCGCCCTCTTCTGGCAGCTTGCGCTGGAATCGGCAGAACCGCGACGGCACACATCACGGCGATTGGTGTATAAACGCATTTTAATTCGGTTTACTAACTAAGAAGTTGGATAATGTGTAATTCTTTTCGTCCGGTCTTTGATTTTGATTATGGTCCGCTCAACTTGCAGCCCATTGCGTATCCAATCTGCTTTCACGCATTTGCGCTTTACGCAGTCAATAGAATACAGGAGCTGTACGTAAATTTATGTGTGTACATGTGTGTGTGTTTGGCATGTTTTAAATGAGGTTGTCGTGTTGGTTAGAGAGAGAGCAGAATGTTCGCCCCATCAACTTACGCGTAGCGTGGCCCACAGCAATATGAAATTAGAGACCATTTGTGTACTTCATTCGGAATTGTGTGTAGAATCAAATGAACGTGAGTTTTGTTTAAAGAATAAATGTCAAATCTATCACAGTCAAAATAATGAAGTTGTAACCGAAAATGATACCCCATTCCCAACCAAATCCACTCAATAACCAACAGTAAGCAATAAAAGATGTTCAGTGATAGTAATTGTCATAGGCAGTATTCTTATCAGGTTCAGACAGTAGTAATATCTCTAGTTTAAAGCACGCGGTTACCATGCCCCCCCCCCCCCCCCCCCTTCATCATCGCCGTACGTGTTGGTTGGAAGTGCAAGGATAGTTATCCGTTGCGCACATTATTTCATTTAAAAGTTATCAGATTCATTTGGGGTTTATATCAATTGTCTTGCACCCGTAACGTCAGTATGTGGTACGAGAGGCATCAGGTAGCGCAGTACTTTCATTAAAGAGGATTAGAACCGTCGAATGAAGGTACAATCTTTTGCTGCAAGTCTGGCAAATTAAAATTTTAGAACCGCCCGCTAGGGGGTAACAGCGCAGAAGTTATCCTGTTATATACTATTCTGTGACCGCATTGCATTACCGAGCGTATCTCTTATGAAAGAGATGGTTAATCTAAGTGATTTCGTATTATTATTTTGCCCAGGTTGTGTTGCTCAACTATATTTCGCCCGTTAAGTGATTTCGTATTAGTAATTTGCCCAGGTTCTGTTGCTCTATCATGTGCTGCTGTTGTTTTACCGTACTTTAAATATTTTGTGCCTTAAAGGAAGTTCCTTTTACTCAGCCATTACTTAAAGATTAGCTGGTTGGAATATCACTGAACTGTTTATAATTCAGGTACGATTAAGTGGGCTGGCCCTGTTGATACTCATAAACCGAAGAGGAGTCTGTGAACCACTGAGAGCATGTAGAAACGAGTAGCTGACTTGAACTGGTTGCATTGCTGTTGATCCGGAATTGTTTCATAATGACAAGTGCTCATTTTTGCATTGGTCAAATAGTTACTTCTTTGATTTCTTAAGTTGGTATGAGAGGGAGCAATCACCTATTGGCCTAATTCCTATACGGATACATTAAAAGGTTAAAATTAATGGGTTTGTGGCGTTTAATGCCACGGGATAGTTCTAAACTTGTAATTGCCATTCTGTGCAAATTTCCTGTGTGAGTGCGAGTGTGTGTGTGTGTGTGTGTGTGTGTGTGTGTGTGTGTGTGTGTGTGTGTGTGCTTGTGTGCTATTGTTAAACATCTTAATTAAGAGATTTGACTTGTTATCTATGTCTAGAGCTAACAGGCTGACAGGTTTATGTCACATGTATCATAAGTTAATCTAAGCAGAAGGGCCAAGACGTGGCCTATTCTGAAGAGAAAGGCCAGCAAATGTACTGAAGGACCACCATCTGTAAAACTGATACCTATATTGTGGCGCATAATCCCCTCCCCCCCCCCCCCCCCCCCCCCCACTCACACAAACATATACACACAAGTTAAGTACTGTTGTTTATCCCATGGTTGTCAATGGATTTGCGAGGACTGTATCTGTTATTTGATTGATTGTCTTGAGTGATTTCTGGAGTCAGTTGTTTGTCAAATTATGACTTTTAATTATTTGATTTAGGGAGAAAAGATCTACTTGAGGAGTCTTGGAATTCTTTGTACATATTGTTTAGTGTCAATATTATTTTGGTGATTTTAGTGTCAGTAATCAGAGTTGTAAAGTTAATAACGTTCTTCAGTGCTGCTTATCAAGTTTGCTTCAAGTTATATGAACTGATCACCCGTGTTGAAGTGTTTAAAGTTTTGAAAAGTCTAACAAGATATGTTGGTAAAGTGGCTTGGCATCCTACCTTTCCTCTTCCGCTCCTCCCATTTCACTGCTTTTCCCACATACTATGTACCACTAGTAGACAATGCTGCGCTCCAAACGGACAAAAAAATGGTTCAAATGGCTCTGAGCTTTATGGGACTTAACTTCTGAGGTCATAAAACCCCTAGAACTGAGAACTACTTAAACCTAACTAACCTAAGGACATCACACACAGCCATGCCCGAGGCAGGATTCGGACCTGTGACAGTATTGGTCGCGCGGTTGCAGACTGCAGCGCCTAGAACCGCTCGGCCACCCTGGCCGGCTCCTAACGGACATTCTCAGAAATTTCTTCCTCAACGTAAGGATCAATTTCAAATGGTTCTGAGCACTACGGGACTTGACAGCTGAAGTCATCATTCCTCTAGACTTAGAACTACTTAAACCAAACTAACCTAAGGACATCACACACACCCATGCCCGAG
Source organism: Schistocerca serialis cubense (assembly GCF_023864345.2). Lineage (NCBI taxonomy): Eukaryota > Metazoa > Arthropoda > Insecta > Orthoptera > Acrididae > Schistocerca > Schistocerca serialis. The sequence goes on along the minus strand of NC_064641.1, from coordinate 667,610,376 downwards.
GCAGGATTTGAACCTGCGACCGTAGCAGCAGCCCGGATCCAGACTGAAGCGCCTAGAACCGCTCGGCCACCCCGGCCGGCTTATTTCGTTCCTAAGTGATTTATATTGCTGTTGTCCTGTCTTTCCCTGAACACTTTTGTACTGCGTTCTTTCGATGATCAGTTGAAGTATTTCTCCTGTTGTCCAAGGCTTCTTCGGAGGTACCTTCTTTGTACCTTTTCATCCCGCCTGGAAGGCGGCGCGTGGGTCTGCTCCTGAAAACTGAATGGTTGGCAGAATGACGAAAGCGAGTAGGAGCAGGAAAAGGTGAAAATCTCTCGGTACTTCAGTGTGAATTAATATCACCTTTACTTCAGCAAGAAGATGAATACATAACTTTGCACTGAGGTGCGAAGCCTTAGACCCGTGGTAAGTAGTGCAAAGTTTCGATATGAAGCGGAGTTGAAGCGAAGTGTCCCAGCCATCTGCTCTTGATCAAATGGGCTGAATCCGGAGTGACGCTCGTAGAGTTCCACAGCGCCGGCTAGAGGGCGCTGTCGTCGGTGTCTCGTAGTGCCAACTTATGAACTTGCACCTACGCCTTGGCATCGTTGCTATCGATACCACAGTACCTAAGATTGTCTGTCTAACATCGGTGACTACGCTTTTGAGAGATGTCCACTCCTCTCACTCCTCTTCCACTAAACTGCCAACTCCGGTATTCCCTAAGCAGTATGCACATCTACGATGAAGTTCAAAAGCGTCTCATCATTTCGTCATTCCTGTCTCGTCATTTCGTTATTCCTATCCCCCCCCCCCCATCCCCTCCCGCACCACCGCCCTTGGCAGTTCCCTCCCAGAGATCCGAATAGGGGACTATTCCGGAATTTTTCGCCGATGGAGAGATCATCAAGACACTTTTCCAATCATAGGACACATGTACTACGGGTACATATTACGTATCTGTAATGAAATGGTTTGCGTTGTCATCTTCAGCCTCATGCCATTGATCATTTCTGATTTATTTGGGATCAGTTTCCCAGCTCAAGTGAAAGAGAGTGCAATGAATCTCCATATCCTCCTCCGCCCTCTTTGCCAAGGTCATTGACAGAATGAGGGTGACTTCTTATGCCAGAAGTCTTCGGCCACCATTACTCATGATTTTTGTCCAAAATTTAAGCAATAGCTTTGGTTCTAACCCAGGACTTACAGGTTTTTGATTACTAGTCAAAGATGCTAGCCCTAGAACACCGGAAACAAATTACCAATCAAACACCTTTCAGATCCTGCTATGAACAAGTGTTCAGACCTCAAAGACAATTCGGTTGGGAGTAATGGATATTTGCATTTGTTGTTTTTGTGTCGAGGAGTGTTATCATCTCTCAAAATATTCGACGCCTCCTTAATACTTTCTGTGTCGAAGGAAGCAGTATTTTTTACCACTCTTCAATAAACACATGCTCTTGGAATTTCAGCTGTAAACCACCTCGTGACCTGTCTTGTAGCGTCTGCCGCTGGAGATGTATGAATATTTCCGCTTCGCTTTCGCGCTTCCATAATGAACTGGTGAAAATGTGCATCTACATCTACATCTACATGATTACTCTGCAATTCACATTTAACTGCTTGGCAGAGGGTTCATCGAACCACAATCATACTATCTCCCTACCATTTCAGTCCCGAACAGCGCGCGTGAAAAACGAACACCTAAACCTTTCTGTTCGAGCTCTGATTTCTCTTATTTTATTTTGATGATCATTCCTACCTATGTAGGTTGGGCTCAACAAAATATTTTCGCATTCGGAAGAGAAAGTTGGTGACTGAAATTTCGTAAATAGATCTCGCCGCGACGGAAAACGTCTTTGCTTTAATGACTTCCATCCCAACTCGCGTATCATATCTGCTACACTCTCTCCCCTATTACGTGATAATACAAAACGAGCTGCCCTTTTTTGCACCCTTTCGATGTCCTTCGTCAATCCCACCTGGTAAGGATCCCACACCGCGCAGCACTATTCTAACAGAGGACGAACGAGTGTAGTGTAAGCTGTCTCTTTAGTGGACTTGTTGCATCTTCTAAGTGTCCTGCCAATGAAACGCAACCTTTGGCTCGCCTTCCCCACAATATTATCTATATCGTCTTTCCAACTGAAGTTGTTCGTAATTTTTACACCCAGGTACTTAGTTGAATTGACAGCCTTGAGAATTGCACTATTTATCGAGTAATCGAATTCCAACGGATTTCTTTTGGAACTCATGTGGATCACCTCACACTTTTCGTTATTTCGCGTCAACTGCCACATGCCACACCATACAAAAATCTTTTCTAAATCGCTTTGCAACTGATACTGGTCTTCGGATGACCTTACTACACGGTAAATTACAGCATCATCTGCGAACAACCTAAGAGAACTGCTCAGATTGTCACCCACGTCATTTATATAGATCAGGAACAGCAGAGGTCTCAGGACGCTTCCCTGGGGAACACCTGATATCACTTCAGTTTTACTCGATGATTTTCCGTCTATTACTACGAACTGCGACCTTCCTGACAGGAAATCACTAATCCAGTCGCACAACTGAGGCCCGCAGCTTGATTAGAAGTTGCTTGTGAGGAACGGTGTCAAAAGCTTTCCGGAAATCTAGAAATACGGAATGAACCTGAGATCCCCTGTCGATAGCGACCATTACTTCATGGCAATAAAGAGCTAGCTGCGTTGCACAAGAACGATGTTTTCTGAAACCATGCTGATTACGTATCAATAGATCGTTCCCTTCGAGGTGGTTCATAATGTTTGAATATAGTATATGCTCCAAAACCCTACTGCAAACCGACGTCAATGATATAGGTCTGTAGTTCGATGGATTACTCCTACTACCCTTCTTAAACACTGGTGCGACCTGCGCAATTTTCCAATCTGTAGGTAAAGATCTATTGGCGAACGAGCGGTTGTATACGATTGCTAAGTAGGGAGCTATTGTATCAGCGTAATCTGAAAGGAACCTAATCGGTACACAATCTGGACCCGAAGACTTGCCCGTATCAAGCGATCTGAGTTGCTTCGCAACCCCTAAGGTATCTACTTCTAAGAAACTCATGCAGGCAGCTCTTCGTGTTTCAAATTCTGGAATATTCCATTCGTCTTCCCTGGTGAAGGAATTTCGGAAAACTGCGTTCAATAACTCTGCTTTAGCGGCACAGTCGTCGGTAACAGTACCATCGGCACTGTGCAGCGTAGGTATTGACTGCGTCTTGCCGCTTGTGTACTTTACATACGACCAGAATTTCTTTGGATTTTATACCAAATTTCGAGACAATGTTTCGTTGTGGAACCTATTAAATGCATCTTGCATTGAAGTCCGTGCCAAATTTAGCGCATCTGTAAATTTTAGCCAATCTTCGGGATTTCGCGTTCTTCCGAACTTCGCATGCTTTTTCCGTTGCCTCTGCAAGAGCGTTCGGACCTGTTTTGTGTACCACGGGGGATCAGTTCCATCTCTTACCAATTTATGAGGTATGAATCTCTCAATTGCTGTTGCTACTATATCTTTGAATATGAGCCACATCTCGTCTATATTTGCATAGTCAGTTCGGAAGGAATGGAGATTGTCTCTTAGGAAGGCTTCTAGTGACACTTTATCCGCTTTTTTAAATAAAATTATTTTACGTTTGTTTCTGGTGGATTTGGAAGAAACGGTATTGAGCCTAGCTATAACGACCTTGTGATCACTAATCTCTGTATCAGTCATGATGCTCTCTATTAGCTCTGGATTGTTTGTGGCTAAGAGATCAAGTGTGTTTTCGCAACCATTTACAATTCGCGTGGGTTCGTGGACTAACTGCTCGAGATAATTTTCGGAGAAAGCATTTAGGACAATCTCAGAAGATGTTTTCTGCCTACCACCGGTTTTGAACAAGTATTTTTGCCAACATATCGAGGGAAGGTTGAAGTCCCCACCAACTACAGCCGTATGGGTGGGGTATTTATTTGTTACGAGACTCAAATTTTCTCTGAACTGTTCAGCAACTATATCATCGGAGTCTGGGAATCGGTAGAAGGAGCCAATTATTAACTTAGTTCGGCTGTTAAGTATAACCTCAACCCATACCAATTCGCACGGAGTATGTACTTCGACTTCACTACAAGATAAACCACCACTGACAGACACAAACACTCCACCACCAATTCTGCCTGATCTATCTTTCGTGAACACCGTCTGAGAAAAAAATGGCTCTGAGCACTATGGGACTTAGCTAATGAGGTCATCAGTCCCCTAGAACTTACAACTACTTACACCTAACTAACCTAAGGACATCACACACATCCATGCCCGAGGCAGGATTCGAACCTGGGACCGAAGCGGTCACGCGGTTCCAAACTGACGCGCTTAGAGCCGCACGGCCACACCGGCCGGCCCACCGTCTGAGACTTCTTAAAAATTTCTGCAGAACTTATTTCAGGCTTTAGCCGGCTTTCTGTACCTATAACGATTTCAGCTTCAATGGGTTCTATTAGCGCTTGAAGCTCAGGGACTTTCCCAGCACAACTACAACAATTTACAGCTACAATTCCGACTGTTCCTTGATCCAAGCACGTCCTGTATTTGCCATGCACCCTTTGAGATTGCAGCCCACCCCGTACTTTCCCGAGGCCTTCTGACCTAAAAATCCGCCCAGTCCATGCCACACAGCCTCCGCTACCCGTGTAGCCGCCAGCTGAGTGTAGTGAACTCCTGACCTATTCAGCGGAACCCGAAACCCCACCACCCTATGGCGCAAGTCAAGGAATCTGCAGCCAACACGGTCGCAAAACCGTCTGAGCCTCTGATTCAGACCCTCCACCCGGCTCTGCACCAAAGGTCCGCAGTCGGTTCTGTCAACGATGCTGCAGATGGTGAGCTCTGCCTTCATCTCGTAAGCAAGACCGGCAGCATTCACCAAATCAGATAGCCGCTGGAATCCAGAGAGAATTTCCTCAGATCCAAAGCGACACACATCATTAGTGCCGACATGTGCCACCACCTGCAGCTGGCTGCACCCTGTGTTCTTCATGGCATCCGGAAGGGCCCTTTCCTCATCAGGATCGACTCCACCCGGAATGCACACGGAGTGCACACTGGATTTCTTCCCCTCCTTAGCCACCATATCCCTAAGGGGCCCCATTACGCTCCTAACATTGGAGCTCCCAGCTACCAATAAGCCCACCCTCTGCAATTGCCCGGACCTTGAAGGCTCAGAATCATCCTCTGAAACAGGGCAGGCAGCTGCATCTGGCTCAGCCAGAGACAGTGCCCGAAACCTGTTTGTCAGACGCACGTCTTTCGCTGCCTGCCACGCCTTGGAACGACCTCCCAATCAACCACAGGCGAGGGCTCAGCCCCACTGCGGGCAGCAACCGGGGCAATCACAGCGGCAGACCGATCTGGGGACAGACGGGATGAGGTTGACATCCCCGTGATACCCAAGTCCGGCTCCCCAGTGGTGCCCATTGGCAACAGCCTCAAGCTGCACGACCGAAGTCAGCGCCGCCTTCAGCTGTGAGCGAAGGGATGCCAACTCAGCCCTCATCCGAAAACGGCAATCACAGTCCCTATCCATTCTAATCGATGTTGAACAACAGTTACTGAAACACGAGTCCGTGCCTAGATAACGCAAGGGAAACACGCAAAGAATGTATGAACTAACCTGTACAAATGCCTAACGACTGCGCTACAATCTGCCTGAATTTACGATTACAGTAACTAAAACTCGAAATTACACCTCCTATACGAAACTATGTAACAAATAAGTGAGCTAGGAGTATACGACTTGCTGCTGGCAGCTGCTTATCCAACGGCGTTGACTTTCGGATCTTCTCTCATTCATCCATCATCTGTATTTGGAAAGGGTACCCGTGGTCTGTGGATAGTGTATTTGACTTCCAGCAAATGAAGTCACACTCGTTCTGCCAACGGCATTGTCAAAGAGGGTCAAGGTGCAGATAGAGGTTCAGGGCAATTTCTTGACCCTGTAGTGGGGAATGCCCCTAAAAGGCGGAACAGTCGGCAATGATCAACGGCTTGAAGATGCAGAAAGCAATGGCACCCACTGAAGTCACATAGCGTGTATCCGCAGGGATGTGAACTGTAATTGAAAAAATGGCAAAAGATTCTGGACTTATTCCCTATTTGGATCTCCGTGATGGTCAACCAATGGGGAGGTGACCACGAGAAAAAGATAGAATAACCAACAAAAGGCCCCTCCCACCGAAGGTTCAAGTCCTCCCTCGGGCATGGCTGTGTGTGTTGTTCTTACCATAAGTTAGTTTAAGTAGTGTGTAAGTCTAGGGATCGATGACCTCTGTAGTTTGGTCCCTTTGGAATTCACACACATTTGCACATTTGAACCAACGAAAGGCTAATGTTCTACTATTTAGGGCGTGGAATTTCAGAAGTTTGAACGTGGTAAGGAAACTAGAAATTCTGAAAAGAGAAATTCAGAATCTCAGCCTAGATGTAGTGAGCGTCAGTGAAGCGAATTGGAAAGAAGACATAGACTTCTGGTCAGATGAGTAGAGGATAATATTAACAACAGCAAAAAATGGTAGAACGGGAATGAGACTCGTTATGAACAGAAAGGTAGGGCAGAGGCAGAGTATACATATTTAGGTAAACATGCAGCATCGGAGGCAGAAGATGAAGAGAGAGAGAAATTATATTAGAATATTGAACGGTTGATTCGATACACAAAGATTGACGAAATTGTTATACTCGTGGGGGGCTTAAATACGGTTGTAGGGAAGGGAGTATAGGAAAGGATTACCGGAGAATATAGGATTGGTTGTATGAACGAGAAAGACCAATTGAGTTCTGCTGTAAGTTCAGGTACTAATAGCGAATACCCTGTCAAGAATCAAAAGAGGAGGAGGTATACTGGGAAAATACAGGGAGAAATGGGAAGATTTCAATTAGGTAACGTCATGGTCAGGCAGAGATTCCAAAGTCAGACGTTGGTTTGCAAGGTTTACCCAGGAGCACATGTAGACTCGAATCACAATTCAGTAATGAGGAAAAATAGGCTGTAAGGTTAAGATATTAGTCTGAAAGAATCAGTGCGCTAATTGATGGGATACGGAAATATTAAGGAATGAAGAGATAGAACTGACGTTTTCTAAGGATACAGATACTGCGATAATGAACAGCTTTGTAGGCAGTTCAGTTGAAGAGGAATGGACACATCTACACAGGACAAATACAGATGTTGGCAAGAAGACCGTAGGTACTAGGAAGATAACCGCAAAGAAACCATGGATAACAGAAGAAATACTTCACCTGACTGACGTAATAAGTACAAAAATTTTCCGATAAATTCAGGTATACAGAAATACAGGTGACTTAGAAACGAAATAAATAGGAAATTTAGGGAAGCTAAGGCAAATGGCTGCATTAAAAATGTGAAGAAATCGAAAAAGAAATGACTGTCGGAAGGATGAAATCAAAGAGGTCATCGACGAAATTAAAACAAGTGTAGTAATATAAAATGCAGAGAAGAGAGAGCAGATAGGTGGAAGAAGTACACTGAAGATCTCTACGAGAGAAAAAATTGCCTAATGACGTGATAGAAGAACAAACAGGAGACAACAGGAAAAAGATAAGGGATCCAATATTGATAACGTAAAAGAGATTTGGGTGACTTCACATTCTTTCGGAATTTCTAAAATCATTGAGTAAATGGCAACAAACAGTCTCTTCACATTGGTGTGTAGAATGTATGTGATTGGCTACATACCATGAGACTTTCTGAAAAATATCATCCACGCAGATCCGAAGATGAAAGAGGCGACAAGTGCGAGAACTATCGCACAGTCAGCTTACCAGCTCATTAATCCAAGCTGCTGACAAGAATAATATACAGAAGAATCGAGAAGACAACTGAGGATGTGGTTGATGATTATCAGTTTGGTTTTAGGAAAGTAAAAGCCACCAGAGAGATAATACTGACGTCGTGGTTGATAATGGAAGCAAGACTAAAGAAAAATCAGGACACGTTTATTGAACGTGTCGAGCTGGAAAAAGCGTTCCACAGTGTAATACGGTGCAAGATGTTCGAAATTCTAGGAAGAATAAAGGTAATATACATATCTACAAGAACCAAGAGGGAACAATAAGACTGGAAGATCAAGAACGAAGTGATCGGATTGAAATGGGTGTAAGGCAGGGTAGTAATCTTTCACCTATACTGTTCAGTCTATACATCGAAGAAACATTGAGTGCCGAATATGGACTGTGAGTAAATCGAAGGAAGATGAAAGTAATGAGAAGCATCAGAAATGAGAGCAGCGAGAAAATTAACCCTAGAATTGGGGATCACGAAGTAAACGAAGGTAAGGGATTCTGCTACCTGGGCTCCATGACGGACGGGCAAGGAGGACATAAAAGAGTAGACTAGCATTGGAGAAAAGGGCATTCCTAGGTAATCGAATACTACTAGTATTCCAAATAGGCCTTAATTTGAGGAAAAACATCTGAGAATGTTCGTTTGGAGTACAGCATTGTATACTAATGAAACACAGACTGTGGGAAAACAGAAGAGAAGACAATCTAGGCATTTTAGATGTGCTGCTACAGACGGACACCTAAAATTAGGTGGACCGATAAGACAAGGAATGTGGAGATTCTTCACAGAACGGGCGAGGAAAGGGATATACGGAAAACACTGACAAGAAGAAGGGACAGGATGACTGCACATCTGGTAAGGCATTAGGGATTAACTTCCATGGTACTGGATGGAGCTGTGGAGGATGAATACTGTAGAGGGCGATGTAGATTGGGATACATCAAGTGAATAATTGAGGACATAGGTTGCAAGTGCTACTCTAAGACGAAAACGTTGGTACAGGAGAGGAATTCGTGGTAGGCCACAGCAAACCCGTGGCAAAAGTATTTGTAAGCTACCCCCTTCGTGGATGGTTTATACTTTCTGAGGATTCTTGTAGCGAATCTGTCTCGCTCTGCTCTTCTACACTCGTTTATGTTGACTGTCTACTGGCCGCTCCTGCACCAAGCGACGGTCTTTTTTAGATCTTCCTGTATGGCGCTACGATTTTCAGGTGTTACGACTTCCCTATAAACAGCGGCATCAGCCGGGAACAATCGCACTAAGCTTACGACGCAATCCGCTTATCTTCGAAATATACCGAGAACACGCCTGAAGCCATTCTTACGTTTGACGAGTTCCTGGGTTAAGAATGACACCCTGTGTCCTACATTCTAGAAAATCTTCAAAGCTAGTCTGATGTTCCGTAAGCTCATGTTTTAGTCATTACGTGACAGTGAGAAACTGCATGAAAACCCTTTACGGACATCAAGACACACGACATAAACTTGAGTGTCGCTGTGTACCGTCTTTCCTGATTTCTTATATTTACCGTGCACTTAACTCCCAGCATGTCATTGCTATCTGACACATTATCATCTTTTCTAAAGGACATCACTGTCACTTTTAAAAGTAAACATTTTTGTTCTACTCCAATTTCGACTGTGTGTCCATTACCAACTGGAGTACTGCGAAAACTGAGACTCAGCACTTGTCAAAATTTCAAAAAATACTGTCTCACGTGTATACCCTATCTGATCGAAAGTATGCGGACACCTATTAGTACGCATTGGTATGGGGTGTGTCCACCATTCGACTTTGTGATAGCTTGAACTCTGTTGGGAAAAATGAGGCATCTGAATGTCTGACGAGGAATGGCAGCCCATTCTTTCTCAAGAGATGAAACCAGATAATCTAGTGATGTTAGACGCTAGGATCTGGAGCGAAATCGACGTTTCAGCACATCATAAAAGTATTCTGTTGGATTCAGATAGGAACTGTTCGTAGGCCATTTTGTTTCAGAAATGTTTTTGTTCGTTATTTAGAATGTAAATGAATGTTAGGAGGCAGAAGTCGTATGTGTGACATATTCTGTTGCATAGTTCAGTGGCATGATACCATGAAGTAAGTGTACTAAAATTTTTTACGTGGCTCCACGTTCAGAGACCGTGAATAGTTACAACTGAAAGAAAACCGCCCTCGGTCACTATTTTTAACGAATTAACCGGGTTTCAACACTACTAGGAGTGTCTTCCTCAGAATTTAAATCAAAGAATGGTCTGTGACCATGTTATAAACCATTCTTTGATTTAAATTCTGAGGAAGACACTCCTACCAGTGTTGAAGCACGGTTAATTCGTTAAAAATAGTGACCGAGGGCTGTTTTCTTTCCATTGTAAGTGAAGTAATTGGGTCGCCGGAGCACCGAGGTAAGTAACACGAAGGAGAACGCTTTGTCACAGGCCAGTGGAGGACGTGACAAGAAGCAGCTCGTCGCACACCACGGTGTCAACATCGAGGGCGGTAACCTGGTCAGTTACGACAGCCGAGCAACACCACAATGTTCCGACAACCTGTTGAGGAAGAACGGCAGACATCTGAGGCAGAAAGCCTTATTTAAGGACCGGCAGCCAGCTCATCAACATCGTGCATCGTGAGGCACTGGGGTGATGCAGAGCCTGTGTCCCTCAGTGCCGCCACCAGTTCGTAGTCGTCACTGTCGTCGCAGTCATTGTAATAGTTACCGTCGCTTAGGAGGCGCCAGAGTGACGCCGCCGCCGTAACCATCTTCGGACGCCGTTACCAGGCAGCCGCTTGGTTGTGGTAACGCACTGTCACCATCACCCTAGGATCCTGTCTCGGCAAACGCCATGGCTGGGGCTGGAGACGGGGACCCTGGCCCACCGACGCCAGAGAGCGGCAGCCGGGGATGGTCACTGAGGAATGGAACTGACTGTCTCGCTGCCACGCCGCCCAGCCGCCACAACAACACAGGACCGCGGCGCGTGGTTCCAGCCGCCGCAGTACGGCCCAGTAAAGCCGTAGCGCCGCCGCTGAGGATGCAGTGGGCGCTGCAGTGGGCGCGCGTGTGAGCGTCTGCCGGCCACCTTCGTCGCCGCGGAGAATATTACGGGCTATACTATCTCCCTAAATAAAGAGACTTATTTCCGACAGTCGTATAATGTCCTGTCACGGTCGCCACTTTATAATATAATAAAATAAGGGAATAGATGATAATAAAATGTTGAAATCCGGGGCTTTTTAAAATGTATTGGATTAATGAGATTAATTTTTCGGCATGAATGACAAGTACAATAAGCTGAGCTATGCCTGGAAATAAGTTCGTATTAGTTCATATTATTTTGCAGGGCGAAGCAGTTTCTTTCTCCGCTGTAGATTTGGGCTTACCATTCTTTATAATGATACGTTTGGTCGCCGTGTTCACCTTCGAAGTCTTGACCATGTTCCCATTGAGCTTATCGGATCTTCGTAATTTTTCAAAGTACACAGGTGGGCTTCAGTTCTTGTAATTATCCTACTATTTGAAATAACAACTCTCATGACCTTTCTGTTAATAAAACAATACTGTATTTTTCTAAACGGTGCACATATGAAATACATACTCCTCACTTATTCATCACTTATTCATAGCGACCCCAAAATGGCGGTCTACAATTACTCGCTTAAAATGGCGGGCTTCTCACTCGTTCACTAGCTGAGAGCGAATCCTCCCTTCCTCATACTGGTATAAGAAAAACTCCTCTGATTTTTAACAACTGAAAGTCAAAAATACATGACGGTAGGCATAGGCTCTATGATGGGTTACCGCATCATCTTCTCTCTTTTCCTTTAAAGAAGACGAAAACATAAAAGAAACGCAAAAGGTGTATCACAGAGCAGAAGTAAACCTCGCCCAGAGGCCCCACAACCAAAGTACCGCAGTTAGTTAACAAATGTTGTTATTCTGTCGTCATCAGCCATCCGTGGACCCTTTCCACCATCTTCTTCCTCAAACTCTGTAGAGAACCAATGTTTGAATCAGGCGACAGGCAGTGAAGCCCCGTGCCTGTTAACACGGCCTACAAGGTGCGACAATAAAGTAATGAGACTGATGTGAAAAAAAGTTGCTTACCGTTTTAGTCAAGTTCAGTGTTGTCTTCTTCAAAGTAGTTCCCTTCTGATTAGACACACTTTTTCCAGCGCTTCTGCCATTGATGGTAACATTTCTGGAACTCGTCTTCTGTAAAATCCTCCAAGACCCTCGTCATAGCTTTTTGGACATCTCGTCATGTTTGAAAATGGTATCCCCTGACCGCACAGAGCGATATCTGGTGAATAAGGTGGCTGTGGTAGCACTGACATTTCATTCGAGTTTAAAAATTGCTGTACTGACAGAGCAGTATGGGATGGCGCATTATCGTGATGCAGAATCCACTTCAAAATGGTTCAAATGACTCTGAGCACTATGGGACTTAACTGCTGAGGTCATCAGTCCCCCAGAACTTAGAACTACTTTAACCTAACTAAGGACATCACACACATCCATGCCCGAGGCAGGATTCGAACCTGAGACCGTTGCGGTCGCGCGGTTGCAGACTGTAGCGCCTAGAACCGCTCGGCCACTCCGGCCGGCCGCAGAATCCAATTATCAGCAATGTTGGCACGGACACGAAGAACTCTTTTATGAATTCTAAAATTTCTTTGCAGTAATATTGGTTAACTGTTTGTCCAGGAGGCACCCACTCTTTATGAACAATTCCCTTGGAATCAAAGAAGCACACAAACATGCATTTCACTTTTGACTTTGACACGCGAGCTTTTTTTGGTCCGGGTGATCCCTTTAAGCACCATTGCGAACTTTGGCGTTTTGTCTCTGGATCGTACTGAAAAAAACCAACTTTCATCACCTAATTTAACGCAAAAAGAAGTGGCATACCACTGCGCAATATTATGCAGTTCCATTTCCGTGATGAGAGACACAAACACGTGTTAACTTATTACAGCACAACTCACGACTGAGAAGTTGCATAGATGTGCCGCTTGCACTAGAAGCAGCTTACAGACCAAGGTCAAAGATATTACACCTACGCAAGCCTGCAGGGTTGCCACATCTTGCAAAAAAAAAAAACAGTCTCATTACTTTATTGTCGCACCTCGCATTTACAGGATCATAGATGCTGCTTTATGGTTCGCATTATCGTGTTGATACAAGCAATAACTGTCTCCAAACTTTTCCTCTAATGTATGCAAGGTACAATGCTACATCCATTTAGCGTTTTATTTAGGGCAACAAAGTACCATACCGTTACTAAAAACACCCTCACAGTAAACACCACCTCCTCGTACTTCAATGTTGGCTCTACACATGATAGCAGGTAATATTCTCCAGCCATTCGCCACACCCAATACCTTCCACTTGTTCGTCACAGAGTACATCGTCATTCATCACCCCAAATCACTCGTTCCGTTACCCCCTGTTCAATGGCGTCGCTTTTTACACCATGTCGAGTGTCACTTCGCATTGACCACGGAAATGTGTGATTTATGAGAGGCTGCTCGATCACAGCACTGCATTCTTTTTAACGACCATTTAAAGTATCATAGATGCTGCTTTACGGCTCTCATTGCATTGTCATGTTGATACAAACAACAATAGTCTCCAATCGTTTCCCCTACGGTATGTAGTGTACAACGCTGTGCGTTGTGCGAACCGATTACATGAGATATTTTACAACCAGCCTCCACAATGCTTGACGGTTCCTGTCTTCCAGTGCTGAGATCTGTCTCGTCTTGGTTTAGCTTTGGATTTTCCTCCACGTTTCCACTTCACGATCGCATCGTTAAAAGTTAATTAGGCAGATTTAGAAGGTTGAAATGTTCCTGTTGGATCTGTTACTGAAGTGACATTTCCTGTTGGATCTGTTACTCAATGACATCAATTTGACTAGTCCATATTAGAAATCACTGTGCTCCTGCGACCGACCCACGCTGCTGTTACCGCCTCTCCACTGACATCAAAATACCCCCGCCCCCTTTTATACTCGTGGGCCCGCCTCTCGTGATGTGTAATTGTCAGTTCAGCATTAAATGGTGTCCAGACACATCTCATAAGGCAGTGAATGGCATGATCGAGTCCATAAGCTGCATATTTAATTTTACCGCTGTCATATTTTACATTAATAACATCAAACCTCTGCAGATGTTCACTGTATTATAAACTGAGGTACGGACTTGATGACAACTTAAATACGTGTCAAATACTTCGAAGCACGAATACTTAGAAGTACGCAAACAGGAGCTACGGTCGCAGGTTCGAATCCTGCCTCGGGCATGGATGTGTGTGGTGTCCTTAGTTAGGTTGATGTACTTCTAGGTCTAGGGGACTGATGACCTCAGATGTTAAGTCCCATAGTGCTCAGAGCCGTTTGAACCATTTGAGCACGAAAACAAACAGAATACAGTGGTGTGCGTAAAAGTGTGTTGTGAAAAACATAAGATATGCATAGTGCTGCAGAACAACTAAATACTAGACCTAGAAACGACGGAGAGGCACCGTCCCCACCGCAGCCACAGTGGTCCACAACCACACGACGACTACTGCAGTCCACTTCACCCCTACGCCGCTCCACACCGAACCACTCTTTCAGGGTTATTGTGCGGTTCGCCACCGGTGGACGCCCCAGGGAACGTCTCACACCAGGCGAGTGTAACCAACGCCGACTCAAAGGAAGGCCTCGGCACTTGTTCGTGACGTCACGTCAGCTAGGCACGGCGAACGCCAGGTCTGTTGCAAACATACTCATAATGGTGGTGTCTCCCTCTCTGACACAGGAAAATGTGAAACTATTGGCGGTAGTTGACCAACACAAATTGTTCTGAGAGATTTCTGCAATCAATTAATTGTGAAATTCATCACACTTCTTAACAAATAGTGTACTCCTGAACTTAAATTTCCACCTGTTTTAAGGATTGACCTACAAAAACAACTCCATGGTCCAGTAGCAACAGAATTCATGCTTCTTTACCTTATTTGTAAATCTGAGGAAGTTACGTTTGTACTGGGTTGCTTTTACAAGAAACTGTGAACATATTGGTGCTCTTCTTTAGGTATCTTGGTTGACTATGGGGTGAGGAGTCTGAATGTTAATGAAATATCTTGTGATTGTACACGTTGGGGGAGGGGGTGGGAGACAGAAGAAGAAACGAAAGAGAGATACTTGTTTTATCAAATAAATTTTTTTTATCTTATTAAGTTTCTCCTTTAAGTTGCAAGAGGAGGATATTTATCTTTTCTAATGTGTATGTTTAAAAAAGTTTAAGCTCAGCAGTATTTTCGATGTATGAAGCTATTTTGTTTCCTGTTTAGAATTCCTTTCGTTGAAAACGACTGTAATCTAATGACTGGCGGCAGTTCGACATTTACACATGTAAATTAGTTCACATTTCCAGTGACGAAGTCAAACGAAAATAAATAAATAAAAGAAACGAGTTAATTGTGATGGGGTTGGGGTAAGTTTCAATAGCAAAATGGATCAAGTAAATATAATTACTTGAATGTAAAATTTCCGAAGTTTGCAGTGGGGCAAACCATCTTCTCATATTGATCTACGTTTGTTTCGACGGGATTCAGTAATACAGAACTATGATCTTCATTTGTAGCTTTACGATAGTAAGAAAATCTTTCATCTAAATAAAACTGCAGAATCCAAAACAATACCAAACATTTTGTCCAAAAATAAAAGATTTATAGTGATAAGCACGCCCAGGCGTTTCTGCCTGCAATAGACCTGGCGTTCGCCGTGCCTAGCTGACGTGACGTCGCCAACAAGCGCCGAGGCCTTCCTTTGAGTCGGTGTTCGTGTAACCCCCATGTTTGCGTGGTAGAGTAATGGTGGTGTACGCGTACGTGGAAAACTAGTTTGCGCAGCACTCGCCGACGTAGTGTAGCTGAGGCGGAATAAGGGGAACCAGCCCGCATTTGCCGAGGCAGATGGAAAACCGCCTAAAAACCATCCACAGACTGACCGGCTCACCAGACCTCGACACAAGTCCGCCGGGCGGATTCGTGCCGGGGACCAGGCGCTCCTTCCCAATCCGGAAAGCCATGCGTTAGACCGAACGGCTAACCAGGCGGGCATCAGCGTCTAGCGCAGAAGCAGCGATGTGCTAGCAGACGGCATTTCCCGATGTAAGCGAGAAATCAAATGAATATCACCACCACTGATACTGCTTTAGCGCAATAAAGCGGATCGCGTCTGGAGAAAAAATCACGCATTTTGCAATTGCCATGACAGAACAAAAATACCCTCAAGAATTGTAAAGAAACTACGGACACTATGGCCACAAAAATGAAGAATTTAATTTTTTAAGGTTTTGACATACGCTGAAACACCGTATAATGGGTAAACGACTAAAATTGCTACAGAGAATTTTTAAGTAAATAGTTTGAAAGTTGAAGGCGTCTATCCTCCAATTTAAAAATGTTACATGTCTATGGTCCCCCAACCACGATAAGTTAATGTTTTCTGTGTTCTTCGCCGTTCATGACTCCCTTCCATACAGTGCTCTGCTCTAATAATAAGCTAGCGTAAAACATGTTAAAATATACTGTATCTGACTGAGATCAGCGATATAGGCTTACAGTTGTGTGTAACTGCTCAACGACCCTTCTCCGAAACGGGATTTCCCTTCGCAGTTTGCTGGTCTCTTGGAACCCAGCTTCCCTCCAGCTACCTACGGCAGACTGCTGCTACAGTAACACAGGGTGCGCCTCACCCCCGCCCCGATACCCACGTCTGCGTGACGGGACGCCGAGGCGGTGACTGTGTGCGACAAGTATGGCCGTGCTGCTGCCGCCGACAGTAAAAAGGGCGACATCTCTGTTTGCCGGGGACAAATGTTTGTCCTGTCGCGCAGGAGGAGCGGAAACACAAACTGCTGCACCCGGTTAGCCGCGGGCCGCCGCTGACATTTCGCCCCCGTGTTTCGCCCTCGTTTAAAACTCGAGTCGCAACGCAATTAGCTGGCTTCAGAGCCAAGCGCTATTGTGTCCACTGCTCGCCGCGTATTAGAACGATGTGCTGCTCCGTCACGGCGAATGTTCACTTAGGAGCGCGATGCTCGCAGTTACGTGGTAGTCTGGCACAACAGGGTGTTATGTTTTGCTGAAGCGCAATAGCTACAGCAAAGGACGCTACATGTTTATGGTAGAGGGTTTCGTTGTTTGGCGTATCGACGGACTTCGTGAGCAGTCAGGTCAGGACACGCCGGCCGCGGTGGTCTAGCGGTTGTAGGCGCGCAGTCCGGAACTGCGCGACTGCCACGGTCGCAGGTTCGAATCCTGCCTCGGGCATGGATGTTTGTGCTGTCCTCAGGTTAGTTAGGTTTAAGTAGTTCTAAGTTCTAGGGGACTGATGACCACAGATGTTAAGTCCCATAGTGCTCAGAGCCATTTGAACCATTTTTCAGGTCAGGACAAACAAAGTCTCGTACTCTGGAGTGGGGAACAGCGATCACATCATTGGTCGCTAATTCCTATAACAGACCAATATCCCTAACATCAGTTTGCTGCAGTATTCGTGACCAAATTCTCAGTTAGAAGGAAATAAATTTGCTTGAGACGAAAGAGTTGCTGTCCACAAATCAGTTCGGATTTAGAAAGTGTCATTCCTGTAAAACTCAGCTTCCCCTGCGAACCATGGATGAAAGGCAAAAGGCAGGTTCCATGTTGCTAGATTTCGGGAAAGAGCTTAACCCACTGCAGGTTGTTAATGAAGGTATGAGCATACAGAATAGGTTCCCAGATATGTGAGCGGCTCGATGACTTCTTAAGCAATAGGGTCCAGTACCTTGTCCTCGACGGCGAGTGTTCATCAGGGACAAGGGTGTCGCCTTGAGTGGACCAGGGATTGTGATAAGACCGCTATTATTTTCTGTATACGTAAATGATTTGGCTGGCAGGGTGGGCAGAAATCTAAGGTTATTTGCTAATAATGCGATGGTGTACGGAAAGGTGTCGTTGAGTGACTGTGGGAGGATGCAACATGACTTAGACAATACTTCTCATTGAATAGCAGCTGGCTCTAAATGTAGAAAACTGTAATTTAATGGAGATGAGTAGGAAAATAAATCTCGTAATATCTGAATACAGCATGTGTAGTTGACACGTGTAAGTACGGTAGCAGGGAAGGCAAATAGGCGATGGCTGTTTGTTGGAAGAATTTTAAGAAAATGCGGTTCATCTTAAAGGAAACCGCGTATAGAACACTAGTGCGATCAGTTCTTGAGCACTGAGTGTTTGCGATTCCCGCAAGATCGGAGGAAGAGATCAAAGCAGTTCAGAGGTTGCTAGATTTGTTACGGGTACACGGCCGCTGTGGCCTAGCGGTTCTAGGCGCTTCAGTCCGGAACCGCACTGCTGCTACGGTCGCAGGTTCAAATTCTGCCTCGGGCATGGATGTGTGTGATGTCCTTAGGTTAGTTAGGTTTACGTAGTTCTAAGTCTAGGGCACTGATGATATTAAGTCCCGTAGTGCTCAGAGCTATTTGAACCATTTTTGTTACGGATAGCTCCGATCAACACGCGAGAGTTTCAGAGATATTTCTGAATTGAAGAAGGACTCCCTGGGGGGGGGGGGGGGGGGGGGGGGGAAGGCATCCTTTTCTTGAAACAATATCGAGAAAATTTAGAGCATCGGCATTTGAAGCTGAACGATTCTACTGCCGATAATGTGTTTTCGCCTAAGGACCACGATGGTAAAAAAAGAGAAATGAATTTGTACGGGGCCACATAGATAGTCGTTTTCCTTTGCTCTGTTTACAAATGGAACTGGAAAGGAAACAGTAATAGAAAGTACCCTTCGCCACGCGCCATACGTTCGCTTGAGGAGAACGTATGTACGAGGGTTGGAACTTAAATAGTGGCAGCTATTTATTCACAACCGATCAAAGAGAGCACCTGTTACTGTCTTTCAGAGCAATCACCAGCGTTGTGTAGAACTCGTTGCCAGCGATGTGGAAGGCGTAGTATACCATTAGCAGAGCCTGTTCCGTTGATGGTGCGAATTGAGCAGTCTACTGCCTGTCGAATCTCTGGAACAGTTCTGAAGCGAATGCCACGAAGTGGTTCCTTCATCTTCGGGAACGTCAAAGTCACAAGGAGTCAAATCCGCGGAAAATGGTGGATGGTTCAGTACTTCCCAGTCCCATAGACCGAAAAGAGTAGCCACAGCCTGCGCTGTATACGCCCGAGCATTGTCGTGCAAAATGATGGGTGGGTTGCGCAGAAAGTGTCGCCGCTTCTTTCGCAAAGCTGGTCGCAGGTGATGCTCCAAAAACGAACAGTAATATTGTGCACTGACGGTCTGCCGTGGAGGAACGTAATGCGTTGCGACAACACCATCACAGTCGTATGCGAGAATCACCAAAACGTTAGACCCCTCCATTCGCACCATCAACATGCTCTGGCTAACGGTATACTACGCCTTCCACATCGCTGGCAGAGGGTTCTAAACAACGCTGGTGACTACTTTGAAGGACAGTAACAGGTGCAAACATGTAACTCTTTTGTATCGGTTGTGAATAAGTATTTGTCACTATTTAAGTTCCAACCCTCGTACATGTAGCATCTACTTCCGGCCATCTACTTATGGAGTTTCCATAATTTACCAAAATCGATCTAGGGATAAGTCTGGATGGTTACTTGAGAAAGACACTTTTCGTTATGTAAAAGAAGAACGTGGAGAAAATCAAAATACCTTCCTGGTAGTTGCAGAGACAAAGTCTTCGACAGTATGTGGTGGAATAAGATATTCTTAACACCTAGAAGATTTGAATTAAAGTAACTAATAGTATAAGAGTGTAAACGTAGGCTTCGGCGGCCGTTGTCACAGTCAATACAGTTACTCTGGGTTTGTGATCGCATTGTCAGCTATAAAATTCCGACGTTTCGGCTAATATTGCAAGACGCCTTCTTCAGGGTGTGTTGCAAACTGCACAGACCCTGAGGAACGCGTCTTGCAATAGTCGCCGAAACGTCGGAATTTTATTGTTGACAATGCGGACACAAACCTGGAATAATTTTATTGACTGTATTAGTATAAGACTTCATGAAAATCCTGGTGAAAATAATCAAAGTAGAAGGACAAGAACCGCTAATTCCTCTGTCTCTTCTATGTTGTTGTTCGTCTTCTCGTCGATATGATGCAGCTCGCCTTTGTTTCGTAAGATATGGCCACTTCTTCAACACAGACTAGCTCTTATACCCAACGTCCTCTACTATTTTTGTGGTACATTCCAGTCTGTCGTCTCCTACAGTTTTTGCCATCTATGGTCCTCTCTAGTACCAAGAAAATCATTACCTCGTGTTTTAACACACGTCCTGTCACCCTGTCCCTTCTTCTATTCAGTGTTTCTCCCGTATTCCTTCTCTCGCCGATTCTGCACAGGATTTCCTCAGTTGTATTCAGTTTTTATTTTCAGAAACGATAGAATCCTCTTGTAAGACCATATGTCTATTGTGTTCTTTATGGCAGCCCGAAAATCACAACCCCTTGACATCAGCGCCTGCCATCTGAGAATAGATAACTGACTCCCTGCAACACTGGGCCATTCGTCACCATTCGTGGAAGACTAACACAAGCCGAAATAGATAATTATCGTTCCATGCGTGCGGTGAGCCAACCATCAGTTTAGGTGACCACGTAGTAACTTAAGTGAAAGATGATATAAAAGTAATTGTAAGACAGGCAAAAATCAAAATAAGCATAGGCCTTAATTTGCGGAAGTAATTTCTGACAATGTTGGTCTGGAGCCCTGAACGAAAATGAATCGTGGACTGTGGGAGACCATAAAAGAAGAGAATGGAAGCCTAATTAGTTTCTGCTGCTCATCGTTACTTTCCTCTCTCGTCAGTTTACGGGCAGTCCATATTTTGAGCTGATTCGACAGTCGTTCGCTCTTGTCAGTAACAGTTCAAGAAAGATGGTAACTAATCATCAGTCTTATTCAACTTATACACTGCCCGACAATAAAATGAAGCACCACACAGAAGAGGTGGAAGCGAAACGGGACTTCTCGAACTGAGAGTAATTTATAAATAATTTGACACTATGAGCCCACTTATCAATGCGACGTTGCACCTCCTCTGGCTTGGATGCATGCACTAATTAGTTGGGAAGGTTGTCATAAAGCCGTCTTATTCTCTCCTGAGGCAAGCTAGCCGGCAGCTGTTGTAACTGGTCCTTGAAATTCTGGAACAGTGTTAACATCCGAGCTGGTCCCACACATGTTCTATTGGGGACAAATGTAGGGTTCTTGCTGCCCACGGGAGTACCTCAGCACGACACAGACACTTCATAGAGACACGTCATCTGTGGACAAGAATTGTCATGTTGAAAAATGCCAACACTATAGTGTAGCATGAAAAGTTACACATATGGACGCAGGATGTCCGTGATGTACAGTTGTGCCATCAGAGTTCCTCCAGTGACTAGTAGCTGTGACCTGAAATCATACCCGATGGTTCCCCACATCTTACCACAAAAAGTACCACTGCTGAGCGTCTCCAAAAAATTGGAAGAGTGGAATTTCATCACTTATGCAGCAGTCCATACTTCCCTGCCATGACATCGCTCCAGCCGCATCCGCTTCTATGGTGTTGTTTATGGTAGCCTACGCATGGAACGATAATTCTCTATTTCGGCTTCTGCTAATCTTCCGCTAATGGTGACGAGTGGCACAGTGTTGTAGGGAGTCAATTGCCTATTCTCGGATGGGATGTGCTGATGTGAAGGGGTTGTGCTGTTCGGTGCACAATATAGCGATCCTCCCATGTTGTCGTCAGGTGTTGTCGACGGGAACCTTGACGACGAGGATGCCTGTGTTGACGTTCCCACGCAGTTCAACGTCGGGAGACCGTCACATACGAATGCCTCACAGATTTGGATATTACACGTGTCGACAAGCCGGCCAAATGGAGACCCACAATGAGGCACGCTCTGGAAACTTGTCAGATGCTTACAACGGTGTTTCACGAGTACGCGGTATCTCCCTATCCTTCACGGTGGTAACTCAACAGCCTAGCATTGAACCAAGAAAAGTCTTATCCCCCCGTCTATCTACAAGTCTGACAAACTATTGTTCTACCAAGCCAACTGGACTGTTAAATTTTTAATTGAGTCACCGAATGTTTCATACATGGAGTTCGAGCAGATTACCATATTTTGAAGTGGAGGTTTTGCCGACCTTGATGTTTCACTCTTTTTTCCACTTTGAGAGAGAAGCACTATATACGGTCTCAGCAAGCCGTGACGAGTCTTTTTTGACTACAGGTAAATGACAAACTACTGTTGCGGTAATGTTGCACAGTAAGAGAAGGGAATATCCTCGTGGGAATTAAGACGAATGTTAGCCAGATGTACTGCAACCAAGTGTATTTTATTCTGAGGGTAGGCGCTGGAATTTTAGCGTCAGCTTGTAGGAGTAGTTTTGGAATTCGAGAAAGGGACAGAATATTTTGGGGACTGTACTCCGGCAATGATCCGTTTATCGTCACATCTGTCTTGATTACAGGATAACGCCGAAATTGCCAATGTGCTTAGGGAAGCATAATGTCCGGTGAACAGCTTGCGACAGAATTATGAACCCATACACCAGGAAGGGGCAAGCGCTCTCTGTTGCTCCCCACCCACCTTGCCGACGCCTATGTTATGGTGAGAGATTTTATGGTGATAACAGATTACACTCGTAATGAGCAACACCAGCCACAATCTCAGTTCGAAGTTAGAAGACGCTAACAAGACTGAATGCTGCGGGGGCGTTCTTTCAGTGCAAAAATGTTCCAACTTCTAATGTCACGCATGACTCCTTCCCACACTCTCCTGAGATGGCACCAAGTGACTTACACTGCAGGAATTTCCAGGACAATGAAGAGATTTTTGATGTGCAATATTTCCCGATAGGCAAAAGGCAGACCTGTACAACCAAGTTTTCCGCAAAGTCATTCATCTTTGGGGGAAAATGTGACGCACTGCAAGGTTAATATGAAGAGTTGGACTGACCCCACGTTTCATGGTTGCAGCTTGATTTTTATGAAGGTGATAACTACAACTTCAAGACTACTCTTTCCAGTGAGTGACAGATCAAAGGAGAGTCTTTGACACTGGAGGTTTGGAGCCTTGTGGTTGTCGTCGAGGCGAATGGCAATGAAAGTACCAGAGTTAGAGAGGGTAAGAACATTGGTGGCTGAGGCGTGGCGGATAGGAGGCCACCTGTCGTACAGTGGGATAAAAATGGCTCTGAGCAGTATGGGACTTAACTGCTATGGTCATCAGTCCCCTAGAACTTAAAAACTACTTAAACATAACTAAGGACATCACACACATCCATGCCCGAGGCAGGATTCGAACCTGCGGCCGTAGCCGTCGCGCGGTCCCAGACTGCAGCGCCTAGAACCGCTCGGTCACTCTGGCCGGCAGTGGGATAAAAGGACCGCCGCATGTTGGCTAACGGTTATGAGGCTACAAGACATCTAAGCAGCAGAGTACTGGCAAGCCGTGGTACATCGTTGGCCAACGTATGTGGCTCGATCAATAACTTTGGAAAACAGGTCATCACACGTTGGAAGGACGTAACTTCGTCCTCGCTGAGCTACTACCTCGCTTATATAGTAGTAAAACTGTAAGATCAAATCGCGGCGGTCTATTCACTGTGTTATAGCTTGCCAGTGTTTGGTGTTATGTGAGCAAACTGTACAGGGTGTTCGGAAATTCCCGTCACACACGTCTACGACTTGTAGAGTGGAGTGAGTACATAATAACTGGAACAGGAAACCATATTCGGAAACGTACCGCTTCCGCTCTACGACGGTTTCATTTAAAATGTTTAACTCATCCACTTCTTCTTGAGGAATTGAGTTAGCCGTGGCGCAGTAAAATTAATAGCTAACAATTCGAAAGGAAACATAATCCAACATCCATTTATCACTTAAGCATTAAGCATATCTATTTCTATTAACACTTGAACACTACGTTGTGTTCGTACAGTATGCTGGCAATGACGTTTTTGTTATTAGAATAATGTAAGCACGTAATATTTAACTGTTAATACAAAGAAATGGCCTGGAGTGATAAATGGATGTTTAGTTACGGTTCCTTTCGAACTGTCGCCTAATAATTATGCTGCATCACTTCTAATTCATTACCTTGAGAAAAAGTGAACTAGTTCAACATCTGAATTGAAACCAGATTCCGTATTTCTAGATTTCCGGAAAGCTTTTGACACCGTTCCTCACAAGCGACTTCTAATCAAGCTGCGGGCCTATGGTGTATCGTCTCAGTTGTGCGACTGGATTCGTGATTTCCTGTCAGGAAGGTCGCAGTTCGTAGTAATAGACGGCAAATCATCGAGTAAAACTGAAGTGATATCAGGTGTTCCCCAGGGAAGCGTCCTGATCCATATAAATGACCTGAGTGACAATCTAAGCAGTTCTCTTAGGTTGTTCGCCGATGATGCTGTAATTTACCGTGTAGTAAGGTCATCCGAAGACCAGTATCAGTTGCACAGCGATTCAGAAAAGATTGCTGTATGGTGTGGCAGGTGGCAGTTGACGCTAAATAACGAAAAGTGTGAGGTTATCCACATGAGTTCCAAAAGAAATCCGTTGGAATTCGATTACTCGATAAATAGTACGATTGTCAAGGCTGTCGGTTCAACTAAGTACCTGGGTGTTAAAATTACGAACAACTTCAGGAACGTATCGTTTGGCAGGACACTTAGAAGATGCAACAAGTCCACTAAAGAGACAGCTTACACTACACTCGTTCGTCCTCTGTTAGAATATTGCTGCGCGGTGTGGGATCCTTACCAGGTGGGATTGACGGAGGACATCGAAAGGGTGCAAAAATGGGCAGCTCGTTTTGTATTATCACGTAATAGGGGAGAGAGTGTGGCAGATATGATACTCAAGTTGGGATGGAAGTCATTAAGGCAAAGACGTTTTTCGTCGCGGCGAGATCTATTTACGAAATTTCAGTCACCAACTTTCTCTTCCGAATGCGAAAATATTTTGTTGAGCCCAACCTACATAGGTAGGAATGATCATAAAAGTAAAATAAGAGAAATCAGAGCTCGAACAGAAAGGTTTATGTGTTCATTTTTCCCGCGCGCTGTTCGGGAGTGGAATGGTAGGGAGATAGTATGATTGTGGTTTGATGAACCCTCTGCCAAGCACTTAAATGTGAATTGCAGAGTAATCATGTAGATGTAGATGTAGACCGTAGAACGGAAACGGCAACTTTCCGGACATGGTTTCCTGTTCAAAATATCATTTACTGAATCCCCTCTACAAGTCCTAACAGTTTGTAAGCGAATTTCTGAACACCCTGTATAACTTTCCCGGTGTAATAATTGATTGTATTCATGTCGGGTCTCCAGCTGGAACATATCGTCTTCTGGACATAATATTTCGGCGGTCCATCTGCCTGCCATCTTCAGGTGAATAGGGCGTCGCACTACATCGCCGGAACTGAAATCAAACATGTAGCGGCGGCTCCTTTAAACCCCGACCGCGGGTCCAAATAACTGCCCTCTCGCGCCAGGCACAACAGCGCACCGGTGGTGGAAGCTCCTGGAAACGAGAAATCGATATCAAACACTATTGGCAGCTTTCGATGAAAGAGAAAAGGACCGTTGTTTATTAATGTCAAACAGAACAGGATTCCAACTCTTACTTAAAGGATACCCCTTATCTTATAAAGGAGCCGCCGCGGCATGTTTGATTTCGTTGCAGCGGTGTAGTGCGACGGCCTACTCACCTGAAGATGGCGGCCAGATAGGCTGCCGAAATATTGTATCCAGAAGACGATATGTTCCGGCTGGAGACCCGACATGAATAAATCTTGTATAACTTTCAATGAAAGGTAACTGTCGACACTGGTGATCTTTTTGGTAACTCATTTTTACATGGAACTCTATCTTACTCCAGGATTTCCTATGTACCGATTGTAGTGCTATAACTGAATATTTAAATGAATAATGACGTTAATCTGTGTAGCCAGAAAGCAAGTGTAAATTTTTCTCAATATGAAACTTCAATTTATTTTGAGGTAGTAATGTCATTAATCGGAACTTGAATAATAACAGTAACAATATCGACAATAGTAATAATAATAATAATAGAAATTTTGATATCAAAGCTTTCACGAAATGTTGAAAGCAGTATATTATGCCAAATTTCAATAATATCCTGTTTAGTTTTGATAGTCTTCATTAGGTTTATCCTTTTCAAGTAAGTGTGTCAATGTCTTGGCTGTCGCACGCCATCACTGAAATAGCTTCATTTTGCTTATTTGACAATATTTATGTTTCAAGAAGAATACTAAAAGTTATATTTTGATAAGATAAAAGGTACATTTAAATGATTACATGGCAATATGGATTTCACACTTCATCACTCAACAGTTACCATTTTGTCCTACATTCTGTTTATCACTGTATTAAACGATGCTATGTGTGTTGCAAATAAATTTCACAATTACTATAAAAATTTGTTTGTACATGCATAGTGAGTGACGCCGTTAATGATTGTTACATACTGTTACGTGGCTCCAATTGGAATTATGACTAATTGATGCATATGCGAGTTGTCCATTTATTAAAACTGGCGGCCGTATCATTCGGAAATTTAATTGGTATTTCATTTAAATATGAATATTGATACTTTCAGGAATTCGGTTTATTTTGTTAGTGCATTATATTTACATTTACCTTAAGACCGTGTTCGCAAGGATAGAGGAATTACTTACCATTGTGGTGACAGAAGGTACACTTTCCTCTAAATTACCGTTGATGTACTTCGAAATCGCTGTCTTGTTCTGAACTGTTAGGTGCATGTAATCAAGGTCTAGTTAATAAAGCTGAGTGAAGTGGGATGGTCACAAACAGATCCCCGCTGGTGCATGTTTCACAGTTTTATCGTATCAGCTACTATCTTAACTGTAACAGGCGAAAGTAAAGTTGTAAAAATCTTCGTTCAAAACTATTTTAAGATTGAAACTTCCTGGCAGATTAAAACTGTGTGCCCGACCGAGACTCGAACTCGGGACCTTTGCCTTTCGCGGGCAAGTGCCCTACCAACTGAGCTACCGAAGCACGACTCACGCTCGGTACTCACAGCTTTACTTCTGCCAGTACCTCGTCTCCTACCTTCCAAACTTTACTATTTTAAGATTGTTTGTCTAGTTCAGAGGTGGCCAAGAGTTCAGCTCACGAGCCTGACCTGGCTCGCGTGCCACAGTCTTTAGTGAGACTGCAGATTTCCCCCACCGCCACGTCACACTGCCTCACTGGGAACAGGAGTAAAAGGGAAAAGCGCCGTACTTAAATGAAAATACAGTCATATGGCATACGACGTGGTTTCATATTTCTCAACAACATACATTACAAACGAAACAAATTTCTCAGTTTTACTTGAAACGTCGCCTTAGAAAAAATTTATAAATGACAGTGCTGGAAAACCTCTTACCTTATTTGATTTTCAAACAGCTGAGCAAAACTGAACATACTCACACATTTCTCTCTTTACTTATTCTGATCAACACTAAACAGACACACAATTTTATTTTTATTTTTTTTTAGCGCAGTGCAATTCGACTTTCAATAATCCATACGAAAGAATGGCCCTGACTAACAATAACCTATACGTTTCATGAATCACTTACCTCACAAAAATCTTCGTTACTCAAACTACTGCAATACAGCGAGCGCCAATACTGCCAGCGAAATGAAAGATTCTAACTACTGAAGGCGCTAACTACTGACAGGCATAGTTAGCAAATGAAAGATTTTGATAGACAACAAACAATGTATTTACCTTAATAGTGTTCAAAAGTCATTATATATATATATATATATATATATATATATATATATATATATATATATATTAGTTTATGACATCCAGTCTTCCAAATTTCCTTTTTCTGACGGAGACACGTCCAGATCGTCCGTTCTCAAAACTCTGCCATCTCTCTCCCCGCATCCACCACTGCTGGCGGCTCACCTCCAACTGCGCAACGCTACGCGCTGTTCACATCCAACTGCCCAACATTAGAATAGCGAACATTCCAACAATGCAAAACAGCCACAGACTACACACAGCACAGTCAGTGATTTTCATACAGAGCGCTACGTGGCGTTACCAACATAAAAACCTAAACAGCCTTCTTACATACTTAATTATTTTTGGTACGCCAAAGGCATAATATAATTTTTATCTTGTATAAACTGTCGGTATACAGGCAGACAGAGACAATTTCATAGATTTTCTCACTTGGGTTCTCACGTAATCGTGACTATCCTTGTAACTCTTTAAATGCCACAATGAATTTTCAAACTTCGCGTTTTCTTTAACGGCAGTGATTTTTGCGGACTGGATGGCGTTTATTGTCAGAATTTGTCCTTTCTGCAATGCGATTACCATTTTAAATGTATCCGCATCAGATAAGAAGTAAGTCTTTTCGCACCTTCCAAAGTCTTACTATGGGCAGTGAGCAGTTAAATCCACTTAAAATACGAGCTAGGCAACCCATTCCAGATGCTCTAGTTTTTCTTTCTGCACCTTTTTTTCCTTCATAAATTCGACGATAGCGGGCTTTAAACAAAAAAATCGTTTATTCCATTTAGGAATAATATATAAAGTAACCATACTATTCGTTCAATTACATCGAAATTGTTGGAACATGCAGTGGGATAATACGCAACTTCAAAAATTCAGCTCAATTTCATCGCGTGCTCCACGCCTGCAAATTTGGCACAATGGGCTTCTTGTTGTACAGAACAATGAATCGACAGCAGTAATTTTTTACTCTTTCATTATCTAATAAGCCTTCTATTTATTCCTGCTTGGTGCAGTAATATTGTTTCATAAAAATTTGTAGTAAACGTCGCTTATGGAAATGCGTAATAGATATTGGGAATTCTCATCCATCTTTTCTGTCATTCACGTTCATGTTTGAAGGTTTATGACGACAGATAGCTAGACTGCGTCTTTTTGTGCAAACGGCCAAGGGACCTGTGAACCTACATCATACCATGAAAAACCAGCGAAGCGTCAGTGCTGAAACCACGCTTTTTCCGAACTGAAGAGAGTCATGCCGGCCGAAAAATGCCGCACCGCAATGCTAAATGAAATGTCGCGCTGTACGAGCACTTCCGGGAAGGAACGAGCAAAACCGATTCAAGCCGAGCCTCGGGCCACCCGCGGCCAGCACACCACCCCCGTATGCCGTTTGGCATGCCGTGGCCGGCCTAGTCTATTCTTTAACTCAGGTTCAGCATTTGCCTAGATAAATGTGACAAACTTCGAATAGTAGGTGGTGTTGATTTGTTTCATCGTGATATGGTGTAAAGTTCCTCAGTGTGCTACGTTATTGCGCAGGCATGTGGATGAGTTGGAGAGTGTCTAGCTCTATAGCTGCAGTTTTTTCGGTGTTCGAAGTACCACATTCGTGAACTCGACCAGAAATTCGTGCTGAAACGCATGACTTCCTTACGGTTGACTTATCTACGCCAAAATATCACAGATGAGCATCTGTATGTTCTTCAAAGTACTACACAGAAATGAGAAAGTGTCTAAAGAAACCAGAAATTTTTGTATAATTTATCAAAACACATATGGCACTACTGTACCAACTTACAGGTTAAAGTGCACTTGTCAAGGAATGACTCACGTTGTCACACAGTGCAAACTACATGCTATTTCGCTGAAGTAGCAGACTTAACAGTAGTAACACACATTCATGTAGCTAAGAGATGATTATTGTTATTCTTCCAACTATCCACTTTGAACTACCGAAAATAATAGTGACTACTCGCTATGGTATTAACCTTATCTTCTACTACAAAACACTTGTCACTTCTACTGGACTCCAGTTCAGTTGCAGTTAAAACTTCGAAGGAAGAGCTTGAGCTTCGAATTCACGATATCCAGAAACATGTGGCCCCAGTAAACCAAAAAAGATTATTTTGAAAAATGGTTCAAATGGCTCTAAGCACTATGGGAATTAACATCTGAGGTTATCAGTCACCCAAGACCGTAGCAGCAGTGTGGTTCCGGACTGAAGCGCCTAGTACCTCTCGGCCACAGCGGTTGGCTGATTATTTTGAGAAGTGCATATTGGGCCTGAAGGTGGCATAATGAACTGCCGAAGCTGGCAGCGAAAATAAAATAAAATAACATGTCAAATGCACGGCCATTCGCCGAATTTCATTGTTAAATATTTGACCAGTCGCTGTCCCATGTCCACAATGGATCAACAGAGACACTTGAAACAGCTTTTTTTAATGGCTGCTAGTTTTTATTTTTTAATTAGAAGATTGTAAATGGAATAGAAAGAGTTGTCTAGGAGGAACTATTTTAAAATACGAGTAGATTTAAGTCTTGCTTCGCAACCTGTCAGACACTTTTTGTTTGGGCAAATGATCAAAGATTTTAATTGTTGGGTATTGAAATCTAAGCCACTGACAGCTTTAACTGTTGGTAATAAAGGTTATTTTTCCCTCTAGTGTTGTAGATATGTACATCGCTGTGCTTCTTAAACTGTGATGGATTATTTATGACGAATTTCATTAGCGAGAATACGTATTGGGACGGCCCAATTAAAATGTCTAGCTCTCTGAGGAGGTACCTACATGACGTCGGTGGATGAACATCACGTATTATTCTTACTGTTCGCATTTGTGTAATCAATACTTTCTTTGTTAGTGATGATTTACCCCAGAAAATTATTTCGTACAACAGTATTGAGTGGAAATATGCAAAATATGTTGATAAATTTGTTTCCGAGATTAAAATTAAACGATACTCAAAAGTAGCTGAACTTAATTGTTTGAGAAACTCAGTAACATTCTTCTTCCAGTTCAAGTTTTCATCAATATGTACACTTGAAAATTTGGAGCAGTCTATCCTACTTGTTGGCTCATGCTCAAATGCTACATCAATTGTTGGTACGATTCTATTCGTTGCCCAGAATTGAATGTAATGTTTGTCTTCAAAATTTAGGGAGAGTACACTTTCAGAGACGCAGTTAGTAATGCTTTTTGAAACATCATTCACAGTTCCTTCTGTTGCTTCCTCTCTAATGGGCTTTATTATAACACTAGTATTACGTGCAAAAAATACCAGTTTTGCATGTTGAATGTTAAGTAGACTATTCATATATATAAGGAACAGGAATGGGCCCAGAACTGAATAATATGAAGCTTCCTTTGTGATTTCATCCAGACCAGTACATTTCCTACCTTTCCGACATTGTCTGAATTATCCAGCACATCATTTTGCGTCCTGTTTGTCAATAATGATTGAAACCAGCTATGTGTAAAGCCACCAATCCTAGGAAACATGAGGTTTTGTAAGAGAGTATCCACGTAGTTGAAGGGCAGTGATGGTTATCTGTTAGGGAGACTAAAATTAACCCAGACGTTATTGGAAGGGTCAGTAATGGTCAGTTGGCATGGTGACATCCACTAACCTCCAATCATGCTGACTAAAAATACTCTGAATGCATTGTTTTTATTCAAAAACTGAGAAACATAATGTGCTGACAATGGCCATGAGTTACTGGATGTCAAATAGTATTCTGTCTCCAGAAGTTGACAGTGTTTGCGCCATAACCTGACAGTGAGTGTCAGCTATTTAATCTCAAATAGTATGCCAAGCCTGAAACAACATTGTAACCCCTTGCACATGTATCACAGATATAAAATTGCAATAAATAGCCCCATAGACCCCTGTCATGCAAGATTGTAATAAAATGCCCCAAATGTCAACTTGTAAGCACGATGAAATTTGTTCTGACAACTTGTGACCTGTTCCGACAACCAAAAGTGATTAGTCAACAAGTTGCTACACGCTGATGCCATCAAGACAAAACAAGCAACAAGATAAACGCTTAGTTAGGAAATTGAAACTTCTGTCTAAGCACACATACACATTTCAGTGTAATCTCCCTTACATTACACGTATGCAACAAGGAGGGAGGGGGACCACATATGTACGTTTCTAATACATCTAATTAACTGCAACCATCAACTAAATATCATATAATCTTAACAACTTCATCTACTCCTTGAAGATAATTCTGATTTGTGATATAATGTTTATGCATGTGCATGTGTGTGTGTTTGTACGTATGTGTGTGTGTGTGTGTGTGTGTGTGTGTGTGTGTGTGTGTGTGTGATCTCAGTTATGATCGACAGAATACCAAAACAAATAGGTAACTAACTGAACGAAGAAATGTAGCCAAGATAGCTAGCAAACGTTGGTGCAGTAGTGTTAGACCTGAACGCATTTCATATTTCATTCGAAACTTGACGGTGAAAAACTTGACCACTACCGTTATTTCGTTATCACGTGGAGAAAAATATTCAAATTTCATATGGAGATACGCTCCAGAAGAAATCTTGGCTCCCACAATTTTTTGAAAGATGAGCAGATTCGGTTTTTCTTTCAGACATACTGGACAGCTAGTGTCAGTGGACTTGCTCTGGTCTGTCTCCACTTGTAACAAACTGTAAGACACACAAAACGCCCTTGTATTAACGTACTGGAGGCAATAACCCTAGGATTCGAGCTGGTGAGGTCACCTAATGTTGTTACGTCGTTTCACTCTGGTACACATGCATAATAGGACATGCGTCATTTTACAGGGGACGTGGCCTCAGTGGTGGACATACAAGCATTTTGGTACTTTTGTATGAATCGTATGAACGAATTACAATAATACTCTTTTATGGCGAAAATATGCGAATTATTAAACAGAAAACTCTTTCTGAATCGCATTAACTACTGTGGTGTGCGTACTGTAAGATCTTCGGTACACACACCATCAGATTATTTGACTTGTCGCTCTAGCGAAGTAGGCGAGTGTCAGCAATATGTCTCGTGGTCTTATCGTGGCGTGTTTATCTTCTGCCATTAGGTCAGACGATATAAATGCCACTTACACGCTTAGAGGCAGATTGACGGTGACCAACTTTAAACAGAACTTCATTTATTTTCACACACATTTATTAAAATGACAAAAATCATAGACATTAGTAACTTGATTCTGGATGCTATTTACAATTGACAATCTGTAGTTCCTTTGGTCTTGGAATGTAATCTCATTCTCACATATCTCTGATACTTGACAAAGTGTCTATACATTTCTCTTCATGGCTATGTACAGGAATATGATAATCTTATTAGGTGCAGACTGAAACTTGATTATAGACTGGTACAGACTAATGCAGATTGGTACAGACTAATGCAGACTGGTACAGACTAATGCAGAGTAATGCAGACTGACAAATCGGAGGTCTGTACACTCGTTATAATACCTCGAGCGTTCAGGTATCACTGTGAGAGTGTGATCCGCGAGGAGAAAAGGTTCTACGTTAGCAGCAATCTCATTGGCTGCGTGACATATTAATAAGCGGATCGGCGGCAGCAGAATTTGGTCCGTTTCTAAGACAGCGCCATCTCGTAGTGCGGAGACGGACGAGCGCTACGCCTCCGCTGTTGTGCTTAGCGGGGCGCGCTCTAGTGGGAAAGTTGTGTACGCACTGACTATGCGGAACTATGTACACAACAACTACATTTTAAAAAATTGTTTGGGAAGATGTACTTCATCTGGTTCCCACCGCTGGGTACGATGCATGAGGGGAAAAAAGCATTTGAAATGTGAACACAAAGGAATTAAACAGAGCAGTAATATCAGTGTTCTTGTAGCTCTTCAAAATGCAATAAATGTTTCTCTGTACGGACTCAGTGCCTTTTCAAAGCTCGTAGATTCGGCAAACCATAAAGAGAATTTTGGATACCACTTCATAGATCCAGAACATATTTCCGCGAGCAGTTTTCTTTGAACCTGTTGAATTGATTCGAGAAACTGCAAACGTTCAGCTACATAAAAATTTTTAAAAATTCTCTTTTGTTTAGGGGAAAAACAGTTGTCTAAATGTTTATGATGTTTTGTAATGTCATCTTCCAAATGCCCGGTAAAAGTGGTTTTTAAATGTGCTCCAAGGAGGCACCATTTTCCCATAACGAGCTCTTGTATGCATAAACGTGCCTTGCGTCTTATCTGATGCCGTATATTCCATGTATTAAGCCAGTGGTAATTTTTTTTCATTGGCTCCTAATCGTAATTCTATTGCTTTGAAACTGCCTTTCTATCAACAATCACCGATAAACCGAGGACAGCTTCTGTATGTAGGTCTGTAAGACTCATTCTCTGTCCAGAGTTGAGACCAAAAATAGTGTCAAACACTGGGAACAACATGATAGGTCATTTTTTACTGATAATCAACGATAGTAAAGTTTCATTAAAAAATGAACCCTATCTTATTCTTAATGCGTGCGCGCTTTAACCAGTGTTATAAGAAACCAGAAGCGGATCCAAAATTTCTATAGAGATGATCTGTGTAGCACAAGTAGCAATGCATATTCAGTTACGAACGTATTTCTCATCACTGACAAAAACAAAAGCAAAATGGCTTGAGAAACTGCAGAAGAGTGAGCTTCCGCCTATTAGGATGCACATGTGTAATCCAAACCTGTCGACATCTGAGATAAGCTCCCCTATATCTCCCAACAGTTACCAGGTGATCGTCTGAAACATTGCCATAGGGAGAGTGTCCCACCAGTGGTACATCCCTAGGGAGGTTGTAACCTTCCCGTATAAATAAAAAAAAACTAATGATGTGTAACCTTCTCGAACAGAAAATAAAAATAGAAAATAATTAAATTTGGATAATTTAAACCTGACACATGAAAACTGATGAATCTTAACTCACGAAAAACGTAAATTTTGTCGTAAGCAGCGCTACGCCATGGCCCTGTGAAATCAATCTGAATCTGTCGGTGAGAAATAAACTCGTGATGGTGTCGCCGGATAACGCTGTCTATATATCTGCTCGTAAATGGTACAGCTTAGTGCAATGCCGGCCTATCTGCTAATACTGGATAACATTTGTCTGACATCTGAATTATTAGAAAAACCGACCTTCCTTAGTGACACAGCTGCTCGTCTGATTACTAAAGAGCACATGACTATGAACTGACAAATATTTTGGAATATTTTAATTTAGGTAAATGACTGGATGGGGACTTGCAATGACTCAAGGGGAAATTTTACTTTTATAGTTGACTGGTAAAAAAATTATATTCTGAAAACTTTTTACATTATTGATAAAGATCTACAATCCATTGCACGGGAAAACTGAATATATTACAAATCTGGGTCAATTGGTGCTGACGAATCACAAAAGAAAAGATTGAAACAAATTCATATTAACATCTGAGACAGGTGACTTACCTATGGGCATACCAATAGAAATAATAAAATTTACCTTACAATAGATGGTTGACTTAATTACACTGTTGATTTTTCATTATATTAACGATTATTCATTTGTTCATCATCATCTTATTCCATGGTGTCATTTAGCTCTGCGGCTGATCACAATTATTATTCAGTTCCATAAAATAAAATTTTACAATTTGTTCTGCACTGTGACTTTAACAACTACTAACTATAAACTGCGCTGTACCAGCGACAGACTACAACTACACTGTAGTGGCGAGCGACTTCAACTGCGGCAGAGACTGCTGTCACCTGTGACGCTATTGCAGCTCTCTTCTAACAGCGGCAGAGATATTTTATGCCTCAGGCAGAGGCTGTGAATTGTCATTCTAACAAGTGAACAATACATTGAGATTACATTTTCTCCAGCAGTGTGGTGAACCCCTGACAAGGTGACACAGAGGACGTGTAGTACATCAATTTGTCCACTGGACCTAGTTAGACGCAGCAACATCGAACACACTAAAGTTTTACCTGGTAGGTTTCCAGGCTGCGGGAAACGGCCACGATGGCATCTTGAGAAACGCGCCGTCACTTCCAGAAAGCCAAGCGGAATTAGGAAGGTTTCCATATTTTTCAGTCCATAATTTCTGGCGTGTTGTACACCTGAGCAACGCTGAACGATCATGTAAGTACGGTCCCGTATTAGAAGGCCGTAGTTGTTTCAGTTGTAGTGTAGTACGGACGGAAACGCTATAGGTTCAAATGGTCCAAATGGCTCTGGGCACTATGGGAATCAACTGCTGAGGTCATTAGTCCCCTAGAACTTAGAACTAGTTAAACCTAACTAACCTAAGGACATCACAAACATCCATGCCCGAGGCAGGATTCGAACCTGCGACCGTAGCGGTCTTGCGGTTCCAGACTGCAGCGCCTTTAACCGCACGGCCACTTCGGCCGGCGAAACGCTATAGGATCAGTAGTCTAAGTAACATAGTTACACGGCCGCTGAGAGGCATCGAGTAACAGAAATCGATCTGATGCCGCCTTAGTTCTGTCATTAAATGCCTGTAAAAAATTCTTCTGTGGAATAGCGCCTGTACTAGGTCAGTTTGATCTGCTTTCAATAATGCTACCGGAAGTAGTGTATATCTTTATTGCGGCAGACCAAAGTCTGACTCTTTGTTTTGAAAAACATTCGCGGCAATGCAGAAATCTTGCGTTGTCTTTCCTAACGAAGCTGCAATTGAGGTGGATTACCATTACATTCCTCTGATCTGTCATCTATTGATAGGTGTGCGCGTCTATCGTTCGATGACGATGAAAATGTGTGCAGCGTAGCATCGTGTTTATGTTGGAGTTTCACATGCTCCATATTCTAAATTCAGAAGTCCGTAGTAAAATATTAAATTTTGTACATGATAGCCTGTTCATATTGTGTTCTGAAAAGCAGAAAAGGAAACAAAAAGGAAATTTAAAAAGGGAACTAAAGGTCAGGGAGACGAAATAAAAAAACTGAGATTTGCTGATGACACTGTAATTCTATCAGAGAATGCAAAATATTAGAAAGAACAGTTGAACGAAATGGATGGCTGCTTGAAAAGAGGGTATAACATGATCAACAAAAGAAAAACAAGTGTAATGGAATGTGGTCGAGTTAAATCAGGCGATGCTGATGGAATTAGTGTGAGAAATGAAGAGTGATGTTATTTGGGTAGCCAGATAACTGACAGTTTGCTAAGTAAAAAGGATATAAAATGTAGATTGGCAATAGCAAGAAACGTGTCTCTGATAAGAGACATATATTAACATCTAATATGGGTGTGAGAGGAAATCTTTTGAGAAGGTATTTCTATTATAGCGTTTTATGGCTGTGGAAACGGCCTTGCCGCAGTGGATACACCGATTCCCGTGACATCACCGAAGTTAAGCGCTGTCGGGCGTGGTCGGCACTTGGATGGGTGACCATCAAGGCCACCATGTGCTGATTCCATTTTTCGGGGTGCACTCAGTCTCGTGATGACACTTGAGGAGCTACTCGACCGAGTAGTAGCGGCTTCGGTCAAGAATACCATCATTACGACCGGGAGAGCGGTGTGCTGACCCCACGCACTTCCTATCCACATCCTCCACTGAGGATGACAAGGCGGGCGGATGGTCCCGGTAGGCCACTCGTGGCCTGAAGACGGAGTGCTTTTATAGATGTGAGACGTGGACGATAATCATTAGCGTCAAGTAGAAGTAGAAAAGTTTGAAATATGGTATCACAGAAGATTGCGGAAGGTCGGATTCAATAAATAACAAAGTACTGAATCTAACTGGGAAGAAAACAACGTTATGGAACAATTTGCCTAAGAGACGGGATCGATTGGTAGGTCGGAACCTCAGTCAGCAAAGAATAAATTTGGTTATGTGGAGGGGAGGGAGGAGTGACGGGGAGGGGTAAAACTTGGAGAAATGATGAAGGTTGCCGTATTTATGCAGAGCTGAAAGGATGTACTAGCACAGAGAGCTGCACCAAACGGGACTTAACACTGAAAATTATCACCTCTGCAACAACAACGACGTGCATGATGGCTCACAGTGTCATAACCTGAAATCCTGAATCTCATGCCAAATTGCATCAGCTTTCAGTCTTCACTTGGAAAGAAAGAATCATCATATGGAGGTGCCAAGTGTATTTTCTGAGTTTGGGTGACTGATGGATGAGAGATTTAGAATTTAATCCATGACATGACGGCCTTATCTGGTGATGAGGAACGATATGTCAGCACCTTCTACATCTTGCCGGCCAAATACCACCTGTGAAAACCGTTTACACGAGCAGGATTCGAACCGACTACCTCTGTGTCAAGTACTCACATGGGCATGCATTATAGACTTCGCCTGCAGAGCCTGCGCTCGCTCAGAAATTTACTTCGTTAGCTACACTTCAGGAAGAATTTATAAGCTTTTACACCCCACAACTCGAAACAAGCCAATTCAGGCTACCAGAGCTGCTTGACTGCGACCCACACTAACACATTTCACACTTTAAGGCCCTCACTATTCTGCTACGAGCTATGTGTTCTCAAGTCTTCTTTATACGAGCGCTACGACCTTTATCTCCTTTATATACAAGGGCAATCGACCCTCTCACACTACCAGTGAAATATTATTTCACGCTTACAATTTCTCACTTAGCATAGTTTTTGTGCAAGTAAAACATTTCTTGTAATCAACAGTATGCATGCATACAGTGTGATACTCTGAAATGAATACTCTGAAATGAATTTCCGCCAACTTTCTTCTGACACGCTCGGAATTTAATTATCTCGCACTGTTTGTCTATAATTAAGATAATTAGCATTATCAAGTTTCCGGAGTTTGTAATTACATTAATTAACACAGTATGGAACATAAACATAATTCTTTATTGTTGTTCCTTCGCATTAATTCTACGTATACTATTGTGTTAGTGTCTCTATTCTCGATTTCTTGAGAATTAATGAACTCATCTCATTGATATACGCACAATGGCATGCTCAGTAATATCAGATATTTCTGCACCAATCGACAGATCTTGAGCAACGCTATCCAGTGATACCTTGGTAGCTACCGTATCGAAATTTCGCAAGACTCATCTTGTGTATGTGTATTAACTATTCTTAGGCGCGTCTACTGATCTTTATTTTTTTGTCACGGCATCTCCTTGCGACATCTACCCTTTCTGCCTGCTATTTTCTCTTCAGTGATCACTTTCAGCATTTTGTACTTTAAATTTCGTTTAAGTGACCAACATACAGGTTTCCTTCTTTCAACGAGCGTCCTCTTTTCGACATTTTACCTCCATTTCGGTTGTCCACTCTCCAAAAACCAAAGACATATAAACGTCCTTATTCGATCGATTCATAGGCTATTAAATGGAAACTTTTCTTTTTATTACCCTGTTGTTCGTTTTCTTGGTGTTGCTACATTGTAATTTAACAACAATTAACGTTATAGTATAGTACATTATCATATACCTTGAAACAGGGATACCTTTTGCAGTTTTCTTTTTCTATGACTTGTCCCTTTGCATGGGGAAATCCTGCTTAAACTCCCATTCTAATGATATATTTGGTTTCATCACAGAGTGAAGTAGTACTGATAATTGTTACTGACACAAATTCTGTGTAGATACATCTAAAAACTACATCTATACTCTGCAGCCTGTTATAAATGTGCGTAGCAGAGGGAATGTCCTCTTGTACAAGTTATTAATTCTATTTCGCTTTCGATTTACGCAAGGAGCACGGGAAGAATGATACTTAAACGTGTCTGTGTCCGTTGTAAGTAGCCTGACTTAAACTTCACGATCCCTATGGGTACGTTGCCCAGAGAATACTTCCATATTCATCTTATAAAGATGAATTTAAGAACTTCCTAACTAGGCCTTCTACATCTACATCTACACACATACTCCGCAAGCCATTATACTGTGCGTGGCGAAGGGTACCCTGTATCACTCAACTCATTTCCTGTCCTGTTCCACTCGCAAATAGAGCGAGGTAAAAACAACTGTCTGCATGCCTCCGGCCGGCCGAAGTGGCCGTGCGGTTCTGGGCGCTACAGTCTGGGACCGAGCGACCGCTACGGTCGCAGGTTCGAATCCTCCCTCGGGCATGGATGTGTGTGATGTCCTTAGGTTAGTTAGGTTTAATTAGTTCTAAGTTCTAGGCGACTGATGACCTCAGAAGTTAAGTCGCATAGTGCTCAGAGCCATTTGAACCATTTTGTATGCCTCTGTATGAGTCCTAATTTCTCGTATATTATCTTTGTAGTCCTTACGCGGAATGTATGTTGCAGACAGTAGGATCTTTCTGCTGTCAGCTCCAAGTGCCGGATCTCTAAATTTTCGGAGTAGTGTTTTGCGACAAGAAAGTCGTCTTCCCTCCAGGGATTCCCATTGGAGTTCCTCACATACTCGTTTTATTTCATGTCGTTTTTTAAGATTAAGCCCAGATATTTAAACGAGGTGATTGGGTCAAGCAGCATACGTACTAACGCTGTTTTCGAAGATTACTGGATTGTTTTCCCTACTCACCTCCATTACCTTACATTTTTCTACATTTAGAGTCAGCTACTATTCAACTAGAAGTTTTGTCTAGCAAGTGGAAGGCCTCAACACGTCCAACTGATTTGGCTCAAATTGACAGGTCGCTAGTGTAAACCTAAAACGAAGAACTCCAAGATATTTGGGCTCAACACTCTTCCGTTCTTGAAAAACTCGCACCTATACGTTATGACGAGCAATCGACTCAAAATTGGCAGGATCGATAGATAATTGAAAATAGAGCAAATCTCGTAATCAGGTATGGGGTCCGGAAATGCATAATTTTCCAGAAATCGAGGAAAGAAACTTTTACAACTGCCGCTTATGTACCCACATGGGAAACGCTTTTTGCCGAGAAGACCGATAATGCAACGGCCAAGGGTTTGAATCTCGAGGAAACTGAAGGGTTTTCATTTTTTTAAAATTGTAGTTTTACATATCAGAATTCGTAGCGATAGGAGGGTTAATAACGGAATAGTAATAGTAGTAAGGTAGGCAAACTAATTAGCCCAAACAAAGTGAATTAGTAAAGAATTAAACCTTGAAGCCTTGTACATGAAAATAACTTCGAGGGAGATTGCTGCGAATTCCTCACGAGAGACCACAGAAAGCCAACGGTGCGACTCTTGTTTACAGCGAGGCACGGGACAGAATGCACGCGGGAAGAGTTATGTTGCCTGTTCGTCACATCATAGTTTTGAACCTCGAAGCGTGAGAGTGGATAGCATGAACCTTATAGAAGTCAACCGGTAAGAGTTTTTTCCGTAATTAGGTTGCCATGAACCTCGGGGATACACGTAGTGGTTTTTCATCGTTAATTCGCCGAATAAAATAAGTTTTGTGAAAGAATTCCGTTAGTAGCATATGACTTGTATTGTATGTAGTTAGCTTTTTTGTTTATGTCTTAGTAACTACTTATTGTTTGTTATGTCATATCATTCAGATGCATAATCTGAATAATGGAGGATGTACACCCTTCGACAGCGCTGAAATATATAGTTGGGAGCCCGTCACAGACGATGGCAAGCGGGAATTACTAAACGATTGAACTACTGCGCTATAGAACTTGAAGTAAAAGAAAAGGCGGTAGCGATTGCCCGGAATCATCCAAATTGGAACCTACAAACATTGAAAAAAAATGGAGAAACAACAGCCCTGAAAAAGAAGACCTAAAATCGTAGGAAAATGATATCGTTAAAGGAGGGACAAAGTACGACAAATACCAGGCGATGAATAAGTGGCCATACGACTGACTTGTCGAATCTCGTCGTCGTAACGAGAGTGTAACAACGAGAATACTCCAAGAGGGGGCTGCAGATGCAGCGCTTCAATATACACTATGTGATCAAAAGTATCCGGACATCCCCGAAACCATACGTTCTCCATATTAGGTGCATTTTTCTGCCATCTACTGCTATGTACTACATATCAACGACCTCAGTGGTCATTAGACATCGTGAGAGAGCAGAACGGGGAGCTCCGCGGAACTCACGGACTTCGAACGTGATCAGGTGACTGGGTGTCATTTGTGTTATAAGTCTGTACGCGAGATTTCCACACTCCTCGCTTGATGTAAGGAGCGTAAACACTGGACGATTAAACAGCGGATAAACGTTATGTGGAGTGACGAATCACTGTACATAATGTGGAGATCCGATGACAGGCGTGGGTATGGCGAATGCCCGGCGAACGCCATCAGCCAGAGTGTGTAGTGCGAACAGTAAAATTCGGAGGGGGCTTGCACACCTTGTTGTTTTGC
This sequence comes from Schistocerca serialis cubense, assembly GCF_023864345.2. NCBI lineage: Eukaryota > Metazoa > Arthropoda > Insecta > Orthoptera > Acrididae > Schistocerca > Schistocerca serialis. Next base: position 667,568,365 of record NC_064641.1, on the reverse strand, counting down.
GTAGCACTATCACAGCACAGGCCTACATGGATGTTTTAGGCACCTTCTTGCTTCCCACAGTTTAAGAGCAATTCGAGGATGGCAATTGCATCTTTCAACACGATCGAGCACCCGTTCATAGTGCACGGCCTGTGGCGGAGTGGTTATACGACAATAACATCCCTGCAATAGACTGCCTGTACAGAGCCCTGACCTGAATCCTGTAGAACACCTTTATGATGTTTCGGAACGCCGACTTCGTACGAGGCCTCACTGACCGACATCGGTATGTCTCCTCAGTGCAGCACTCCGTGAAGAATGGGCTGCCATTCCCCAAGAAATCTTCCAGCACCTGACTGAACGTATGCCTGCGAGAGTGGAAGCTGTCATGAAGGTTAAGGGGGGACCAACGCTATATTGAATTCCAGTATTACCGATGGAGGGCGCCACGAACTTTTCAGCCAGGTGTTCGGATACTTTTGATCACATAGTGTACGACCAACAAGAATTATCTTGTGCAAGGAATTTCAAGTCGGAACGCATAATTCGTCAACGGCACGTCAATATATGTACAAAAAGAGATATACAGAAAGTGGCTGCTCTTTTCAGCACGCAAACGGCGTCACTAATGACCGGTTTTAATAGTGGTACGCGTCCTCCGCCGGTAGCTGTGTAGTCAGCGCGACAGACTGTCAATCCTAAGGGCCCGGGTTCGATTCCACGGTGGGTCGGAGATTTTTCTCCGCTCAGGGACGCGCAAGTCGCCGAAGTAGCGTCAAATCGAAAGACCTGCACCACGCGAGCGTTCTACCCGAAGGGAGGCCGTCGTCACACGCCATTATTATCATCGTGGTACGTGATCAACAGCGAGCAAACATGATGCGAGCATCGGGTGAACATTTGAAGCACGTTATCGCATGTGGGAGAAAAAGGAATCCTTGTATCAGTTGGTAGTAACAAAAAACTAACACATTCGTAGACGGCGCAATATGCCATCACAGCCCCTGGAAATGTGTTGCCTAAGGAGGAGGAGATTAGTGTTCAAAGTCCCGTCGACAACGAGGTCATTAGAGACAGAGCGTAAGCTCGGGTGAGGGAAGGATGGGGAAGGAAATCGGCCGTACCCTTTCAAAGGAACCATCACGGCATTTGCCTTAAGCGATTTTAGGGAAATCACGGAAAACCTAAATCAGGATGACCGGAGACGGGATTGAACCGTCGTCCTCCCGAGTGCGAGTCCAGTGTGCTAATGTTGCCTAAGGTTTTCCTGTTTTTTTTGGTCCTCGAGTTATTGAAGAGGAAATCGCTTAACCGACACAAGCGAATAGACGTGCAACTGTTGAGCAATTGACATCCAAGATGAACGAAGGGGCTCTGCTCAATGACTGTTCAGCGAACGTTGCTGCGTACGGGCGTCCGCAGCTGGCGCCCGTTTCAGACGCACATGCTGACTGCAGTTCATCAGCAATGAAGGCTGGAATTCGTGCCGCAATTGGAGGTCCACTTAGTGGCGACGGGTGGCCTTTTCAGATGAATCACGTTTTATGCTCCATCCGACAGGTGGTCGTTGGCGTTCACGGCTTGAAACATCCGAAAACAAACACCTTGCAACAACTGACGAAATGGTCCAGTTGGGAGCACTCTGATCTGGGGAATGTTTCCATAGCATTCCCGGTGTGATGTCTTGATTCTGGAGGGCACAATGGATCAGTACCGTGGAACCATGTACACCACTACATGCAGTCTACTTTCCTTGTCACAATGGCAACTACCACTAAGACAACGCAACATGTCATACAGCTCGCAGTGTACGTGCATGGTTCGAAAATCACCAGGACGAGTTTACTCCCCTGACCAAAAAACTCCTGGGATGCAAACTAAGCTGAGAATATGTGGGAATACCTCGATCAAGATGTACGGATCATTGACCCTCAGCCGAGAAACCTAGCGCAGCTGGCCTAGAGACTGGTATCGGAGTTGCTCCACATCGCTATCCGTACTTTCAAGAACATCATTGACTCTTCTTGTACGTCTCGCGTTGCGATAGGTGGTTATTCAGGCTTCTAACAGGTGGTCACATTAACATAAGTGGACAGTGTATGATGCACCCATACTGTCGATTGCCACATACCGATTTGCGTGTTCATACATTCCAAGATAGTGCTCTGTGAAGTGTCCCGGCTTGGAGCACTATCATATTAAGTCAGTGATTACACTCCCCGATCAATTTATTGACACAATCAGTTTATCTTCACAAACGTAAGTTCTTTCACCCGTTAGCAGTTGAAAACAAATAAGAAAAGTCCTTCTTTAAGATAAAAGAATAATTTTTTGACGACTGAAAGATGTTGAGTAGCAACATATGTAAATATGGGCGTGAGACTATCATCTCAGAAGTTCTCTTGCAAACGAAAACGACTGTCTTCTCAGACATCAACAGTGGGCAGAAAATAGAAGTCCCGTCTCACGAGCAGTACAAGGAGTTCCAGCATCAGAGTCCACAGCCACAGCAAGGGGGTCGCGAGGCACGGTGGTCCCGGGTGGCAAAGGCGACGTCGAGTCCGGGCAGGTGTTAATTCCAATCAGAGAGTTAACATATGGGCGAAGATTGATGGAGTATTGACTAATTACATTAAAGTGCAAGGTGATATTACTGTATATTATCATGCTTAATAAAGTACCTTATCCTTAAAAAAAACCCAGCTACTGAAGCATCTTTATCTCTTAAAGGGTGCGGGAGTTACGACTCCTGGGGAGGTGGGTGGGTTTTATTTCATGGCTGTGTGCAGTTACTGCATAACGCCTCACGGGGCGCGTGACCTCGAAACGGACTTAGTCGCTGACGAGGCTGCCGCGGAGGATCGCGCTCTAGTTCTAACTAAGCGCGATCCGCAGTTATTGCTCGCTTCCGGTTGCGGCGACGCCCTTCCGGTGGGCTGAACTGCCTGTTGCTCGCCCGGCAAGAGCAGATATTGTGGGCTCTGACTGGCTCAGAAAAATGGCCCGGCGGATGCACCAAAAGGTCCGTGGATGTAGCGGTTTCTACTGCGTTTGTGCGCTGTTTGGAGCTAGCTAGCCTGCTTCCTGCTGTCCGGCTAAGTTCTGCTGCTGGCTGTTGTGGCCGAGCGGTTCTAGGCGCTACAGTCTGGAACCGCGCGACCGCTGCGGTCGCAGGTTCGAGTCCTGCCTCGGGCATGGATGTGTGTGATATCCTTAGATTAGTTAGGTTTAAGTAGTTCTAAGTTCTAAGGGCCTGATGACCTCAGAAGTTAAGTTCTATAGTGCTCAGAGCCATTTGAACCATTGAAGTTCTACTGCATTCGGTTGATACGCCTGTGGAGCTTGAGCAGTTACCCGCATAGTAGTGCTACTTTGCGGGTTGGTGGCATTGAAGGGGACTCCGGACACACGCCACTCAGTATGAGTGAACAGCTTCTAATCGGTCTATTGGGTAGAAAGACCGAAAAAAAAGTAATTAAGAAGACAGTGCACAAGTGCTTAATGGGCTTTCTTGAAAACAACAAAGTCAATGTAGACAGTATCTGTGGACCCTATTGTTCAACAACACTGGCTGCCAGATTGTGGCAATTAATGATCATCTCGTTCGAAAACTCACCACATTTTCAACTTTTGTAGTCCTGTCTCCCTCAGTTGCGTGTAATTTTACGGTATATTGATAACTTTATTTTTGACCAACTATAACTGAATGATTTTGCCTTTGTTCTGTGCAAGGCATCTTCAGTGGCCTGGAATATGTACATATTTTTATTATTTAATTTACATTTTGGAGCAATGTATCTTTAGATTATAAACAGTTCTGGTGGTTGGTTTTCCTATATCCTAGCAATATTTTAAATTGTATGGTATTCGTTTTGGTGAGCTTTATTATTATTATTACTCTTATTATTATTATTATTATTGTATTCTTATTAAGTTTTGTGTATGTGTGTGTGTGTGTGTGTGTGTGTGTGTGTGTGTGTGTATGTGTGTGTGTGTGTCTGTGTGTGACTAGAAGGCGACGAGAGAGATATATATGTATTTTTTTCTCTTTTTTTTCTTTATTGTGGCTGCATGTGCGAGAGGGATGATTGTTATGTTATCATTTCTTTTATTAAATGTAGTAGGGAGTCTGTACTGATGTGTGTTTGCTCATTTTTCTAATGTTTGCTATCAGCGATGGCTGTTTTGATGTACAAGTTTGTGTAAGTATTTGTCATTGTTGTTTATAAGAATAAACAACCATAAATATGAGAATAAAAAATCATGACAAATAAATTATACAAATGCAAGAATACTTCTTCATCAAGACAGCCATCGCTGAAAACAAACATGTGATAAATGAGGAAACACACATCAGTACAGGCTCCCTACTACGCTTAATAAAATATATGATAACATAAAAATCATCCCTCTCGCACTTGCAGCCACATTTCCTTTTTTGACGCTATTCTTCTTCTTATAATTGCCATTTGGGGCTTTTGGTTTCCACATTTTACAGCAATAGGTACGGAACGCTTGTTTTGATGCATTGGTTTGGTTTGGGTTGCCACCTGCCGCATGTTACACACACACACACGCACACACACACACACACACACACACACACACACACACACACACACACACACACACCAAACTTAACAAAGAAAATACAAATAGAAATAATAATGACAATAGTAATAATAAGGGTAATAATAATAATAAAGTTTACCAAATCAAACACCATAGAATTTAAAATATTACTATGACATAGGTAAACCAACCACCAAAACTGTTTATAACCTATAGATACATTGCCCCAAAATGTTAACTAATTGCCGGCCGAAGTGGCCGAGCGGTTCTAGGCGTTACAGTCTGGAACCGCGCTACCGCGATGGTCGCAGGTTAAATTCCTGCCTCGGGCATGGATGTATGTGATGTCCTTAGGTTAGCTGGTTTAAGTAGTTCTAGGTTCTAAGGGACTGATGACCACAGCAGTTAAGCCCCATAGTGCTCAGAGCCATTTTTTTTGTTAACTAATTTGTTGTGTACATAGTTCCGCGTAGTCAGTGCGTACACAACTTTCCCACTAGAGCGCGCCCCGCTAAGCACAACAGCGCAGGCGCAGAGCTCGTCCGTCTGCGCACTACGAGATGGAGCTGTCTTAGAGACGGACCAAATTCTGCTTCCGCCGATCCGCGTATTAATATGCGACGTAGCCAATGAGATTGCTGCTAACGTAGAACCTTTTCTCCTCGCGGATCACACTCGCGCAGTGATACCTGAACGCGCGAGGTATTATAACGAGTGTACAGACCTCTGATTAGTCAGTCCGCATTAATCTGCATTAGTCTGCATTTGTCTGTACGAGTCTACAGTCAAGTTTCCGTCTGCGCCTAATAAGATTATCATACTCCTGTACATAGCCATGAAGAGAAATGTATAGACACTTTGTAAAGTATCAGAGATATGTGGGAATAAGATTAACGAACCAAGACCAAAGGAACTTCAGATTGTCAATTGTAAACAACATCCAGAATCAAGTTAAGTAATTTCTATGCTTTTTATTATTTTAATAAATGTGTGCAAAAATTAATCAAGTTCTGTTTAAAGTTGGTCACCGTCAATCTGCCTCTAAGCGTGCAAGTGGCATTTCTATCGTCTGACCTAATGGCAGAAGATAAACACACCACGATAAGACCACGAGACATATTGCTGACACTCACCTACTTCGTTAGAGCGACAAGTCAAATAATGTGATGGTGTGTGTACCGAAGGTCTTACAGTACGCACACCACATAATTAATAAAAATATGTACGTATTGCAGGTCAGTGAAGATACCTTGCAGAGAATAAAGGCGAAGTGCGTAAGACACGAAAATTGTGTTTCATTCAGTTGTAGTTAGACGGTCAAAAGTAAAAATTATCAATATGTCGGAAGAATACACCACATTTTGCCACTCAGAGACGTCGATAACGCGCCAATACAGTCCGAGGGTTTTCATTTCTGGACAAAGGAAATGCGCACAATGAGGTTCGAGCCAGGAGGTCTGTCCACAACAGCCGCCACATACAAGTTCAGAACTGAGCCATGTCGTTAGAGTCGAATCTTTGGCTTGTTTATTTGTCTGATTTACTGGTGTCTCGATAGACGGTGTGATTGAAGTGTCTCTGGAATTAGTAAGAGCCGAGTCCCGGAGTGTGACGCTTCCTGGCGGCAACCAATTTATTCAGAAACAAACCCTGCGGTTCGAGAGAGCTAGTGTGTTACTTCGTAGGAATCTTCACCGCTACTGGTGTTGGAAGTCGTCTCAGACTGTATTGGATTCCCGTAATTGCGGATTTGGCTGACCGTTTGTTGACTGAAATTTTAAGTGATAATTAATTGAAACTCTCAGCTGCCGACAGGTATTGTTGATATGCCTCGATGGGGACAGCTGAAAATGTGTGTCCCGACCGAGACTCGGACCCAGTATCTCCTGCTTACATGACAGACACTCTCACGGGAAGCGTGCAAGGGATAAGTCTCTGCCGTCGCGCTATTCATCAGTGTGCTCGGTAAGCAGGAGATCCTGGGTTCGAGTCCCGGTCGGGGCACACCTTATCAGCTGTCCTCATCGAGGCATATCAACAACACCTGTCGGCAGCTGAGGGTTTCAATTATTATTTATTATAGAGAAGCTGCACTGTCATCATTGGTATCTGTTCTTTCGAGAACAGTTACTATCTTCATATATATAGTTACCATATGGTTTATTCAGAGAGCGTTAGTGTATTTTCATCTTACCTTACGTGATTTTGGGAATTATGAGGTTTTGTGGGCCAAGTTGTGCGTAAAATTGGAAGATTAATTAGTACTTAGGGATAGTTTTAAAATTTGTCGTATATAGTCTATTTTTTGTGGAGATATTGTGCTGTGCGCCCGCGTTTAATTTTGCCTAATCCCTGCGGATTTTGAATCCTTCTGGTCGCAATAGCACATTCAGCGTTACTGTTGCCGACAGAGGGGAGGTCGGAGGAGAAGGTAGTTAAGGGCTGCGGCGACCTGAAGAAGAGGAGATAGTGACACGGGCGGCGAAGAGCGCAAGCAGGGCGGCATGTTGTGGCCCGTTGGCAAGAGTGGTGCCTTCGCTCACTGCAGGTTTGATCGCAGCCGCGAACAAAATGGCTTCGAGCACTATGGGACTTAACATCTGAGGTCATCAGTCCCCTAGACTTAGAACTACTTAAACCTAACTAACCTAAGGACAGCACACACATCCATGCCCGAGGCAGGATTCGAATCTGCGAACGTAACAGCAGCGCAGTTCCGGACTGAAGCGTCTAGAACCGCTCGGCCACAACGGCAGCCGTGAACATTGCTCCTTAAAAGCCACTTCGGCAGGACGCACAGTATTCGGGGTGTCCTCTGCTACTGAAGTTGCAAGCAGTTTGTGTCCATTGTGGTGCCGGGTTGGAGTCCGGTCTGATCTTTGCAAGTACTGGACGCGGTGGCGTCTGCTGGATGATACCCGTGGGTTTCCGACTACGAGTAATCTTCGTTACATCCTTCTCTCGACGCTCTCTAAGTAAGCTTTTGTCAGTGGGCTGTGGATTTTGCGTGAAATTGCGGTGAGCATCCGGTTAGTGTGCACGCCACTTGGTGTCACGTTCTGGCTATTATGATTCCGTATCCTGATTGCCCGTTGTTATATATATAAATGTGTTATTTATGAAGGTTTTAACTGGTACTATTTGAGTTCAGTTCTGTCATTGTGTGTGGACATGTGGCTGTCACTATTCCAAATTGATTTAGAATCTGAGGATACAGAATGCAGATGTAATTTTTCTAATTTGCGAATTGTTCTTTATAGTCAGTGAAAATAGTTTAATCTAGCTATCTTATTTCTGAGGCATGTCTGTAGTTACATGTTGGCTAGTATCAGGAGCTGGAGCTTTTTACTAACTAAATTGTTTGCATCTAAAAAAAATAAAATAAACAAATTAAAAAAACCACCTAAAGAAAAATTTATGCCTCAGTAAAGTCAAAGCTTCCTGCATAACATTCGTACTTTTCTGTATTTGTAGTATGTTTAATTTTTTCTGAATAAGTAGCGAGTTGTCTCTGTGTTACAGAATAGGTGATTGTATCTCTTGAAAACTGTAGTCTAGTTAAAGATGTCTGTGTCCCATGGTTGAAATTTTTAATGAAGGTACTGTAGTAGCGGCAACCGCCGTCCTATGTTAGTAGAGAAGGAGGAATTATTGCTACTGGCGTTGCCTCTCGCACCGTCTCTGTCATCATAAATTTGAACCACATTTGTCAGTTATACTGGCTACTTCAAAGACAATGGCGTTTTGATAATTACTGGCAATTCCTGATGGTTGATATTTGTGACATATTCATTTGATCGTATGTTATGCTGTTTGTAATGTAAATGTTTTTTTACTTCAATTAATATTCTTTACTACAAGGAAGTGGTGTTATACTGTTTTGCAATTTAGTCTTTTCAGTTCTGGAGGCAATTTGTTAATGTTATTCTCGGACTTTTGCTTTTTAAACTAAATTCATTAGTGTTTTAGGAGGGTTAGTAAATTTATTATGGCTCAGTACCTTTCGACTCAACGCCAGCTCCATACAGCATATCAGTGGTACCGCATTTCAGATATGTGTTTCTCTTAAAATGAAATTTTGTTATTTTAGAGGCATTTGTTAATATGTGTTTTGAATTGTTTTAGACCCTATTGTGTAAACTTAAGACTTTGATGTATTTCTTGGTGGCTAAAAGGCTACGCTAAATACCACCAATTATAGAGGAATTATGCACCCTTAAACACACAGTTAACAGCCCTTTGCGGGATCTGTATTGGTAAGGACTTAAAGATGTTCAAATGTGTGTGAATTCCTAAAGGATCAAATTGCTGAGGTCATCGGACCCTAGACTTACACACTACTTAAAGTAACTTATGCTAAGAACAACACACTCGCCCATGCCCGAGGAACGACTCGAACCTCCGGGGGAGGGGCGGCCCAATTCGTGACATGGCGTCTCGAACCACGCGGCCACTCCGCATGGCTGTAAGGACTTAAATTTAAAGTACGTTTTCTGGACTTCTCTTTGTTTCCTCTGGTTCGAGTTAGCTTTGGTCTATGAGATACAATGGCGAATGCAGTTGTGATGATGATGATGATGATGATGGGCGGCCGGGGTGGCCGAGCGATTCTAGGCGCTAGAGCTACGGTCGCAGGTTCGAATCCTGCCTCGGACATGGGTGTGTGTGATGTCCTTAGGGTAGTTACGTTTAAGTAGATCTAGGTTCAAGGGGACTGATGTCCTCAGAAGTTAAGTCCCACAGTGCTCAGAGCCATTCGAACCATTAAATATTAACTTTAAAGTTACAACTTTAAGGGCTGAGATACTGTGACGTTGTTTTTAACTATCGAAAAGGATTTTTAAATTGCGTTATGTTGCCATTGATTTTAATTATTGGTTAATCTCAAGTAGTGAATTCCAGAGCAGATTTAAATTGACAGGTATAAATGATAATTAATTGAAACCGTCAGCTGCCGACAGGTATTGTTGACATGCCTTGATGGAGACAGCTAAAAATGTGTGCCCCCAATAGAGACCTGAAACCGGGATCTCCTGCTTACATGGCAGACGCTCTATCCATCTGAGCCACCGAGGACACACACGAACAGCGCGACTGCAGGGACTTATCCCTTGCACGCTTCCCGTGAGAACCACATTCCAAACTGTCCACAATCTACATACGTATTGTTCCTAATAGATACTTTGCCCATCCACTATATCTATTAGGAACAATGAATACGTAGATTGTGGCAGTTGGGAATGTGGGTCTCACGGGAAGCGTGCAAGGGATAAGTCCCTGCAGTCGCGCTATTCACCTGTGTCCTCGGTGGCTCAGCTGGATAGACTGTCTGCCATGCAAGCGGGAGATCCCGTGTTCGAATCCCGGCCAGGGCACACACTTTCAGCTGTCCCCATTAAGGTATGTCAACAACACTTATCGAGAGCTGAGGCTTTTAATTAATTGTCATTTATTCTAGAGAAGCTGCACGATCATAAATTGTATCTGTTCTTTCGAGAGTGCAACCTCCTCTCGGCACGCTAGCGGCACGGACGTCTTGTTTACGTCCTCGCCGCGCAGCTCGCTCGCGAAGTTGTTTTCGTGACTCTGCCGTCTTAGCGCGCTACATTTCCTTCGACAGAGAATGGCTTACGCCGACAGAAAATCGGCGCTGAAGATTAGCTTTGCACCTGAATATGCCTGACCAAAAGCACTGGAACTCTAACAGTTTATCAGAGATGAAGTCAAGATTGATTGCAACGATCTTGTTGGTATTCGCCTGCCTATAGTGAGCAGTGTGGTATACGTGAAATTTGTTAACTAAGACATATGTGACAAAATTCTACGTGCAACTCGAAGTGGCCTTAAGTTCCATCACTCTGATACACACATAGGTGACGTAACTGTGGAACATGCGGGACTTGGACTGAGGACGATGCGTGTATTTGAACTCCCTTTCGAGGTGCCTTCCGCCCATATGGAAAGGTGATTTGTCATACAGCTGAAAAGTGGGTTTAGTTCACTACATATCCGGTTCTCCAAGGCGTACGACAGATCCGCATAGAGCTAACCAAACATGTTCCGTCCTACTTATATGTTGGTGGCTGCTGTGCAATTTTATTTATGATGGCTAGCAGATGACATGCTCGGGATGTGGAAAAGAAGCACACCTCCGTTCCAGCTGTCTGCAATGCAGAATCACACAGTTACCGCCTGGGGACCTGCCGGCCACGACCGCTCCTTCGATGCACCTCTGACGTTTGTCGAAGTTCTCCATAACGACCACCACTAGCTCCTACTGCTGCCACATCGTCGTCTCTGGTAATGCCTCAGGCTGTTGCGGCCGGACCGGCTCCCTGGCCTCCTCCTCCCGACATGTGCATTGGTGAGCAACCTCTGGGACAGGGGACGGCCCTTGACTCCATGGTTGTGCCTACCGATGCTTTTGTGCCAGAACATCCGGATCCCAGGCGTCTTCGAACACTGAAGATAACGTGCGCAAGCAACGGTCGCCGAAGAGACGTCTGCAGGACGCAGACTCAAGACGATGAGGGTCATACCTATCAAGATGTTGCCCCGATGGACGATTCCGTGGTGGAAACACCAGTCTGCACCCAGTCGGATGTACAGCCATCTTTGCATGCACCAGACGCTGTACCTATGGACGTTGAACAGCAGCTGAGCCAGCATCACTCTTCCACCGCCGACGTGACGCCACCTTCGGACACCACAGGTACTTCACCAGAGGCACACCATCCACGCACCTTTGCGTGGTCTGACGGTGTAGACGACGAAACACCCACCGTTGAGACAGCAGCGAATGCTGCTGCTCCGACCCACGACTGCTAATCGACAGGGTTGCTGGATGGGGATGTGCAGCCTCCTGGGACAACATTCCTGCTTGCTGCAGGTCTTCGTGCCTCCATGAGCGTCCCAGTAGTCCCAATTCCACGACAAGCTTAAAGGATTTGCTCCATCAATATCAACACCATTGGCACCACTGTCAAACTACAATTGCTCCGTGAAATGCTGAGGGCATCGGACCCCGATGTTGCCCTTTTGCAACAAGTTCGCCTGGCGAGGTATCCTTATATCTGTGGCTATGTGTCGAACCTCACGTCGTGTGCTGACGGAGGCAGTGGGACAGCTATTCTTTTAAAGAAAGGCCTTGAAGTAGACGACGTGATTTAACTAAAATCGAAAGAGATCTTGCTGTGACTTTTCACGGTGTCCGAGTCATCAATATTTACGCTCCCTCGGTCACGGCCAAGCGACGGGAACGGTCGCGATTCTATTCAGAACAGGATGCTCCTTTGTTTGTAGCCCGCTACGACCATATTAGTCTTGACGGCGACTTCAATTGTGTGTTATCCCAGAAGGACCAACATCGGTATTTCACCACATGCCGGGAACTCAAGCTGCTCGCGCGTGAACTGAACTGAACTGAACCTCACCGATACTTGGTTGGTTCAAATGGCTCTGTGCACTATGGGACTTAACTTCTGAGGTCATCAGTTCCCTAGAACTTAGAACTACTTAAACCTAACTAACCTAAGGACAGCACACACATCCAAGCCCGAGGCCGGATTCGAACCTGTGACCGTAGCGGTCGCGCGGTTCAAGACTGTAGCGCCTAGAACCGCTCGGCCACTCCGGCCGTCCCAATACTTGGTGACCGGCCTGGAAATACGCACGTCACCAGCCATTCAGCAAGTGCTTTATCTGAAAACTACCTTGAGCAGTTAAACAGAGAACCGACTCGTGGCGATAACATATTAGACCTTCTGGTGACAAACAGACCCAAACTATTTGAAACAGTTAACGCAGAGGATGACAGACTAAAGGCCGAAATACTAAATGTCATTTTCCAAAGCTGTTTCACAGAGGAAGACTGCACTGAAGTTCCTTCTCTAGATTATCGCACAGATGGCAAAATGGTACATATCGAAATAGACGACAGAGGGATAGAGAAACAATTAAAATCGCTTAAAAGAGGAAAGGCCGCTGGACCTGATGGGATACCAGTTCGATTTTACACAGAGTACGCGAGGGAACTTGGCCCCCCCTCCCCCTTCTTGCAGCAGTGTACCGTAGGTCTCTAGAAGAGCGTAGCTTTCCAAAAGATTGGAAAAGGGCACAGGTTATCCCCGTTTTCAAGAAGGGACGTCGAACAGATGTGCAGAACTATAGACCTATATCTCTAACGTAGATCAGTTGAAGAATTTTGGAACACGTATTATGTTCGAGTATAATGACTTTTCTGGAGACTAGAAATCTACTCTGTAGGAATCAGCATGGGTTTCGAAAAAGACGATCGTGTGAAACCCACCTCGCGCTATTCGTCCACGAGACTCAGAGGGCCATAGACACGGGTTCCCAGGCGTTCGATACAGTTCCCCACAGTCGTTTCATGAACAAAGTAAGAGCATATGGACTATGAGACGAATTGTGTGATTGGGTTGAAGAGTTCCTAGATAACAGAACGCAGCATATCATTCCCAATGGAGAGAAGTCTTCCGAAGTAAGAGTGATTTCAGGTGTGCCGCAGGGGAGTGTCGTAGGACCGTTGCTATTCACAATATACATAACTGACCTTGTGGATAACTTCGGAAGTTCACTGAGCCTTTTTGCGGATGATGCTGTGGTGTACCGAGAGGTTGTAATAATGGAAAATTGTACTGAAATGGCCGGCCGGAGTGGCCGTGCGGTTCTGGGCGCTACAGTCTGGAGCCGCGTGACCGCTACGGTCGCAGGTTCGAATCCTGCCTCGGGCATGGATGTGTATGATGTCCTTAGGGTAGTTAGGTATAAGTAGTTCTAAGTTCTAGGGGACTGATGACCACAGCAGTTAAGTCCCATAGTGCTCAGAGCCATTTTTGTACTGAAATGCAGGAGGATCTGCAGCGAATTGACGCATGGTGCAGCGAATGGCAATTGAATCTCAATGTAGACAAAGGTAATGTGCTGAGAATACATAGAAAGAAAGCTACAATATAGCAGGTCAGCAACTGGAAGCAGTTAATTCCATAAATTATCTGAGAGTACGCATTAGGAGTGATTTAAAATGGAATGATCATATACAGTTGATCGTCCTGAAAGCACATGCCAGACTGAGATTCATTGGAAGAATCCTAAGGAAATGCAATCCGAAAACAAAGGAAGTAGCTTACAGTACGCTTGTTCACCCACTGCTTGAATATTGCTCAGTATAGTGGGATCCATACCAGATAGGTTTGATAGAAGAGATAGAGAAGATCCAACGGAGATCAGGACGCTTCGTTACAGGATCATTTAGTAATCGCGAAAGCGTTACGGAGATGATAGATAAACTCCAGTGGAAGACTCTGCAGGAGAGACGCTCAGTAGCTCGGTACGAGCTTTTGTTGAAGTTTCGAGAACATACCTTCACCGAGGAGTCAAGCAGTAGATTGCTGCCTCCAACGTATATCTCGCGAAGAGACCATGAGGATAAAATCAGAGAGACTGGAGCCCACACAGAGGCATGCCGACTATCCTTCTTTCCACGACTAATACGAGACTGGAATAGAAGGGAGAACCGATAGAGGTACTCAAGGTACCCTCCGCCACACACCGTCAAGTGGCTTGCGGAGTATGGATGTAGATGCAGATGTAGATGTAGAAGTAGTCTTGACCATGTCTACGTTTCCCAAGGACCCGTAACTGCCACGCTCGACGCTGAGTTATAGCCTACCGCCTTCTCCGACCATATCGCCTACATTTGCACTGTTTCGCTCCAGAGACAGAAAGTGTGGCGCGGTCGAGGCCTGTGGAAGCTGAATGTCGCCCATCTCAAGGATCCGGAATGCAGGCAGGTCGTAGAAACGACGTGGAACAACTGTGTGAGACGCCTTCCAGCGTGTCCTTCAACACTCTGGTGGTGGCACGACTACACCAAGTCTGCTTTACGTCGTTCGATGATGAATCACGGTCGTGACAAAATGCTGTGGCAACGACATACCATAGAATACTATTTCACAATTCTCCGGGAACTCTCAAACCATGCCTCCTCTGTTCAACGACAGGTTGAAATTCAACGTATTAAGGCGAAGAAAATTTCTCTTGTGCGTCACCGCCTTGAATGCAGAATAGTACGCGCAAGATGTCACGATTGTGTACTAGGAGTGCCCCTGTCAATGCATCATGTTATTCGAGAGTAGCAGCGGTGTCGGAGAAAGCTGGTCAACGCCCTCGACATGCGAGATGGTCGTCGATTGACGTCCCAGAATGACATCGTAAAAGCCTTTCTGGATCACTACAACCAGTTCTATGCAGCAGAGGACCAGAACATGGCGTTAACGAATGAGGTCCTCCGCTCCTTGACAGGCACCCTGGACGAGTCTGCTGCGGAGATTCTCACGGCGACAATTACGGCTGCTGACGTCGCCGATGCTCTTCATAAGGGTGCGGCGAATAAAGCCCCAGGTCCAGATGGCTTCCCGCACATTCCACGACATCATGGGCTCACGCTGGACTGCGATGTATGAAGAACTGATGAACTCTGATCTTCCCCTCACACCCGAATTCGTAGAGGGCTTGCTTATTCCGGTCACCAAGCCACCGGGGGGTCGGGGAGTTGGGCATTATCGGCCATCGACCTTGTTAAATTGTTAAATTTTTACCCGGATTCTTGCCGCTCACCCTCGGCGCGTCATTCCTCAAGTCATCTCTCTGGATCAAACGTGCTTTGGTGATGACAGTAACATTCAGACGGCACTCGAGCGATTACCGTGACGTCATAGCACTGGCCACGACTTGCCACCGTAGCGGTGCCTTAGTAACAGTGGACTTTGACCACGCCATTGATAGAGTGAGTCATGCCTTTCTAGAAAACGTACTCAGACGGATGGCCTTTCCCGACAGGTTTATACACATCGTCTTGCGACTCCTCCCAGCTGCCACGTCGCGTGTGCTGGTCAATGGCCGTGTGGCAGCCCCTATTAATGTCATGCTGTCGGTCCGTCAAGGCTGTCCGCTGTCGATGCTGCTTTTCGCCATCGCCATTGAGTCACTGTTACACTGTTTGAGGAGCCGGCTCACAGCGATAACAATGAGGGGGAATGCTTTCATCTGCCGCGCCTATGCAGATAACGTGGTGTTCTTGGTTCTAACGGAGGATGAAGTGCGAGAGGCACTGGAATGGATCAACCCGTACGGGACTGCAGCGGGCAGCCGTGTAAACCTGAAGAAATCTAGTGCTATGCCCGTCGGTAGAGGTCTTCCAGCAGAGAGTGTGGCTCCATTGTCATTAGTGGACAAACTCAAATATTTGGTGATCACCTTCAGGCGTGAAATACAGCGCACTATCTCATTTAACCATAAACACCTGCCTCAAACTATCCGCGCGACCGTTCGTGGCAACCTCCTGAGAGCATTGGACATGTTACAAAGGGTGGATTTTGTTAACACTCATCTAGTCTCGCGACTGACCCATTTAGCACAGACTTTACCGATGCCAAAGGCAATGGCACACAGACTTCAGGCGGCGTTGGGCTACTTTGTCAGCGCGGGTCTTATCCTCAAAGTCCGCTACGACACGCTGACATTACCTCCTCGAGATAGCGGACTCGGCCTTGTCAACATCCAAGCGAGAGCAGCTGCCCTTTATGTAAGTACGATGGTTAAGTCGTGGACCCGCAGCCGAACCGGATTATCGGGAAGCCTGACTGGTGAACTGGCCACTCCCTCTCGAGTGACCCTGTTGCAGTAGCCCATATTTCTTCCTCGCTCTCTCATGTCAGGACCTTTTTCATCGGCTACAGTTATGTCCATGCCGACTTGCCTAGTACCAGAAACCCTACCGCACGTGATGTTTACCGCCTAATGATGGGAAATCATACAAGGAATGTTGTGGAAAGCCGACATCCTACGATCGCATGGCCCGTGGTTAGGCCTTTTGTGCACCATATCCTCCTCAACACGAGCGCTCGTACGACCTGGTATCTGGTCGTTAATTGAAAATACATGACACAACTTCGACTACATGCCATAAAAATGACAGATTCGCCGCTGTGTCCCCGTTGTTTGATACGGACGAACATCGAATGATGTGTGGATCTTCTGCAGAGGTGTGGCAGCTGGTTCAGAAGATGCTTGCCTTTCTTCTACGTACGGCTCCCCATGCCATTACACCGCAATCTCTTCTGTTCCCAGATGAGACATACTTCCCACGTACGAAGACCAACGCTGTGAACTGGATAGAAGGCCTCTCGATCTCTTATTTGTTCCATGAAGGTGATAAGAGTGTTCTTGATTTTTGGACCTTCCTGCAAGATCGCTTTACTTTTCTCGTGCACCATCCGCGATACCGTCAGTACTATGCCAACTTTTTGGGTAGTGCCTTCTTCGATCCTCCCTGCAGCTGGGGTGTCCCAGGTATGAGAAGGTGATTTCAGTGAGATTGTATAATAGCAGGACTCCGTCCAATATATTAGCAAATACAATATTCTTCGTGAAGACGTGCCTGGAACATGCCTGACTACCTTGGGATTCAATGAGTGTCTACCCACAAGATGGCGGGACGCGGATGCCATTTTGTCTGTTCTGCCAGGAGGGCATTTTCCTTAAATTCTATAATTTTCTCTTTATTTTGTTGGTTATTGATGGTAACTACACATAATTGTTTTTCTCCTGGAGGACGTCCTATGTGATCTCAACAAATACATTACAAAAAGGAACAGTTACTATCTTCATATATAGATAGGTATTGTTCATTCACTATGTTAAAGTATTATGTTTGTTAAAAGTAAATAGGAATTTGCAAATGATAAATTCCCCCCCCCCATGAACCATGGACCTTGCCGTTGGTGGGGAGGTTTGCGTGCCTCAGCGATACAGATGGCCGTACCGTAGGTGCAACCACAACGGAGGGGTATCTGTTGAGAGACCAGACAAACGTGTGGTTCCTGAAGAGGGGCAGCAGCCTTTTCAGTAGTTGCAGGGGCAACAGTCTGGATGATTGACTGATCTGGCCCTGTAACAATAACCAAAACGGCCTTGCTGTGCTGGTACTGCGAACGGCCGAAAGCAAGGGGAAACTACAGCCGTAATTTTTCCCGAGGGCATGCAGCTTTACTGTATGGTTGAATGATGATGGCGTCCTCTTGGGTAAAATATTACAGAGGTAAAATAGTCCCCCATTCGGATCTCCGGGCGGAGACTACTCAAGAGGACGCCGTTATCAGGAGAAAGAAAACTGGCGTTCTACGGCTCGGAGCTTGGAATGTCAGGTCCCTTAATCGAACAGGTAGGTTAGAAAATTTAATAAGGGAAATGGATAGGTTAAAGTTAGATATAGAGGGAATTATTGAAGTTCGGTGGCAGGAGGAACAAGACTTTTGGTCAGGTGAATACAGGGTTATAAATACAAAATCAAATAGGGGTAATGCAGGAGTAGGTTTAATAATGAATAAAAAATAGGAGTGAGGGTAAGCTACTACAAACAGCATAGTGAACGCATTATTGTGGTCAAGATAGACACGAAATCCACGCCTACTACAGTAGTACAAGTTTATATGCCAACTAGCTCTGCAGATGATGAAGAAATTGATGAAATGTATGATGAGATAAAAGAAATTATTCACGTAGTGAAGGGGGACGAAAATTTAATAGTCATGGGTGACTGGAATTCGAGAGTAGGAAAAGGGAGAGGAGGAAACATAGTAGGTGAATATGGATTGGGGGTAAGAAATGAAAGAGGAAGCCGTCTGGTATAATTTCGCACAGAGAACAACTTAATCATAGCTAACACTTGGTTCAAGAATGATAGAAGAAGGTTGTATACATGGAAGAATCCTGGAGATACTAAAAGGTATCAGATAGATTATATAATGGTAAGACAGATATTTAGGAACCAGGTTTTAAATTCCAGGGGCAGATGTGGACACTGACCACAATCTATTGGTTATGAACTGTAGATTAAAACTGAAGAAATTGCAAAAAGGTGGGAATTTAAGGAGATGGGACCTGGGTAAACAGACTAAACCAGATGTTGTACAGAGTTTCAGGGAGAGCATAAGGGAACAATTGACAGGAATGGATGAAAGAAATACAGTAGAAGACGAATGGGTAGCTCTGAGGGATGAAGTAGTGAAGGCAGCAGAGGATCAAGTAGGTAAAAAGACGAGGGCTAGTAGAAATCCTTGGGTAACAGAAGAAATATTGAATTTAATTGATGAAAGGAGAAAATATAAAAATGCAGTAAATGAAGCAGGAAAAAAGGAGTACAAACGTCTCAAAAATGAGATCAACGGGAAGTGCAAAATGGCTAATCAGGGATGGCTAGAGAACAAATGTAAGGATGTAGAGGCTTATATCACTACGGGTAAGATAGATACTGCCTACAGGAAAATTAAAGAGACCTTTGGAGAAAAGAGAACCACTTGTATGAATATCAAGAGCTCAGATGGAAACCCGGTTCTAAGCAAAGAAGGGAAAGCAGAAAGGTGGAAGGAGTATGTAGAGGGTCTATACAAGGGCGATGTGCTTGAGGACAATATTATGGAAATGGAAGAGAATGTAGATGAAGATGAAGTAGGAGATACGATACTGCGTGAAGAGTTTGACAGAGCATTGAAAGACCTAAGTCGAAACAAGGCCCCGGGAGTAGAGAACATTCCATTAGAACTACTGACGGCCATGGGAGAGCCAGTTCTGACAAAACTCTACCATCTGGTGAGCAAAATGTATGAGACAGGTGAAATACCCTCAGACTTCAAGAAGAATATAATAATTCCAATCCCAAAGAAAGCAGGTGTTGACAGATGTGGAAATTACGGAACTATCAGTTTAATAAGTCACAGCTGCAAAATACTAACACGAATTCTTTACAGACGAATGGAAAAACTGGTAGAAGCAGACCTCGGGGAAGATCAGTTTGGATTCCGTAGAAATATTGGAACACGTGAGGCAATACTGACCTTACGACTTATCTTAGAAGAAAGATTAAGGAAAGGCAAACCTGCGTTTCTAGCATTTGTAGACTTAGAGAAAGCTTTTGACAATGTTGACTGGAATAATCTCTTTCAAATTCTAAAAGTGGCAGGGGTAAAATACAGGGAGCGAAAGGCTATTTACCATTTGTACAGAAACCAGATGGCAGTTATAAGAGTCGAGGGGCACGAAAGGCAAGCAGTGATTGGGAAGGGGGTGAGACAGGGTTGTAGCCTCTCCCCAATGTTATTCAATCTGTGTATTGTGCAAGCAGTAGAGGAAAAAAAAGAAAAATTCGGAGTAGGTATTAAAATCCATGGAGAAGAAATAAAAACTTTGAGGTTCGTCGATGACATTGTAATTCTGTCAGAGATAGCTAAGGACTTGAATGGAATGGACAGTGTCTTGAATGGAGGATATAAGATGAACATCAACAAAAGCAAAACGAGTATAATGGAATGTAGTCGATATTAAGTCGGGCGATGCTGAGGGAATTAGATTAGGAAATGAGACACTTAAAGTAGTAAAGGGGTTTTGCTATTTGGGGAGCAAAATAACTGATGATGGTCGAAGTAGAGAGGATATAAAATCTAGACTGGCAATGGCAAGGAAAGCGTTTCTGAAGAAGAGAAATTTGTTACCATCGAGTATAGATTTAAGTGTCAGGAAGTCGTTTCTGAGAGTATTCGTATGGAGTGTAGCCATGTATGGAAGTGAAACATGGACGATAAATAGTTTGGACAGGAAGAGAATAGAAGCTTTCGAAATGTGATGCTACAGAAGAATGTTGAAGATTAAGAGGGCAGATCACGTAACTAATGAGGAGGTATTGAATAGAATTGGGGAGAAGAGGAGTTTGTGGCACAACTTCACTAGAAGAAGGGGCTGGTTCGTAGGAAATGTCCTGAGGCATCAAGGGATCACAAATTTAGCATTGTAGGGCAGCGTGGAGGGTAAAAATCGTAGAGGGAGACCAAGAGATGAATACACTAAGCAGATTCAGAAGGATGTAGGTTGCAGTAGGTACTGGGAGATGAAGAAACTTGCACAGGATAGGGTAGCATGGAGAGCTGCATCAAACCAGTCTCAGGACTGAAGACCACAACAACGACAAATGATAAATGATGACAACTTTGGGCCTGCCTTTCCAATTCTTGTTTGCCCATCCCGTCCTGTGTTTAGTGATACCGAGAACCACCACACTCACCCTGTGGAAAATGAACGAGGTTCTGCTATATGGTTATACAGACGATGCGCTTGATAATGGAAGCAACGAAAGACAAGACACATCCGTGGTATTTATCGACTTAGAAACAGCATTCGGAAATGAAAACTAATGTCATACGTTGAAATACTCCTAATTATACAGTAATGATAAGAGCAATAGAAATGGAAAAACAAGGGAAGAGTGTCCAGCTATAAAATAGCGTATGGCAGTGAGGTCTATGATTCACGTCTTCCTATTTTATACGATACCCCTGCAACCCCTCTTTTTACTCTACAGCGCGGATGTAGCAAAGACTGTTCCATGAGCTATTTAAATTATTGCAGTAAAGTAAGTAAAAGATACGACATTAAGGAGTTAATTTTGAGGAAAAGTGTGTGAAGGAGATTTGCCAGAAAGACCTTGAAAATAAACTGTTGAGAGCGCCAGATATCATTTGAAATACCATAGGACCAGTTTCTTTGTAGCAGTGTACATTTCCAACTTTGTAAATAAAAGTTTAACATTTGTTGTTGGAAAAGAATAGTGCTTTTGGCGACATTACATTATATTCTCTCCCCGTTTCCTCACCTTTTCACGGCGCAGCGCTGCTGTATGTACTACTTTCTAACGAGGGCAGGGTAGGCGTGTTTTCGGTTTCGCTGGAGCTGCTCGCACATAAAAGACGCAAGCGATGACTACATGTGTGTCGGTTCGGCGCCTCTCGCAGATGTTTCCTAGTGCTTCTCCTGTCATATGGGCCACACCCCAAGCAGCAATGACTGGCTGTCGAGGAAAGCTAAATCAAATGATGATCGGTCCTGATGTAGTGTGCAATTTTTGCGGGTATCCGCAGCTCACATAGCCTGCAGTCAAGCCCCCCAGCACCACCCCCCCCCCCCCCCATACAGCCCCCAAGCAATTCGCTGCTCGCCTTATGCAAATCCTGTGCCACAGAACAGGAACAAAGCGTATTTGGCGAGTCGAGTATAGCACCAGCGCTTTCGAACACAACTTCAAGTCATACGCTGCCCGCTATATGCACGCCCTCTGCCGCACAACAGCAACAAGCATGCGTACTTCGCAAGTGTCGGAAGGCGTATGTGCGAATGACAGGCGGTGCATCAAACAGCCCTGCGTGATCCGCGGGTGCCGCATGGAGGGTCTGCTAATTCGGAAATCGCGCGGCGCCGCCTTCGGGACGCTTACTGTTGAGGAAGGACTTACGTCATAAATGGCCCGATTTCGGCTGAA
The DNA here is from genome assembly GCF_023864345.2 of Schistocerca serialis cubense. Lineage (NCBI taxonomy): Eukaryota > Metazoa > Arthropoda > Insecta > Orthoptera > Acrididae > Schistocerca > Schistocerca serialis. Next base: position 667,546,428 of record NC_064641.1, on the reverse strand, counting down.
AATTGTGACTGTATGTGTTGGAAAAAAAGGTACTGTGTGCTGACGTAGGCTGCCGCCAGCACACCGGTTGGCAAAGTCGAAGCGCGAAGATTGACAATAGGCGCTGGACCAAGCACGCCTGTCACGGGACTTCCGCATGGCGTTCGATACAGTTCCCCACAGTCGCTTAATGAACAAAGTAAGAGCCTACGGACTATCAGACCAATTGTGTGATTGGATTGAAGAGTTCCTAGCTGACAGATCGCAGCATGTCATTCTCAATGGAGAGAAGTGTTCCGAAGTAAGAGTGATTTCAGGTATGCCGCAGGGGAGTGTCGTAGGACCGTTGCTATTCACAATATACATAAATGACCTTGTGGATGACATCGGAAGTTCACTGAGGCTTTTTGCGGATGATGCTGTGGTATATCGAGAGGTTGTAACAATGGAAAATTGTACTGAAATGCAGGAGGATCTGCAGCGAATTGACGCATGGTGCAGGGAATGGCAATTGAATCTCAATGTAGACAAGGGTAATGTGCTGCGAATACATAGAAAGAAAGACCCCTTATCATTTAGCTACAATATAGCAGGTCAGCAACTGGAAGCAGTTAATTCCATAAATTATCTCCGAGTTCGCATTAGGAGTGATTTAAAATGGAATGATCATATAAAGTTGATCGTCGGTAAAGCAGATGTCAGACTGAGATTCATTGGAAGAATCCTAAGGAAATGCAATCCGAAAACAAAGGAAGTAGCTTACAGTACGCTTGTTAGCCCACTGCTTGAATACTGCTCAGCAGTGTGGGATCCGTACCAGATAGGGTTGATAGAAGAGATAGAGAAGATCCAACGGAGATCAGCGCGCTTCGTTACAGGATCATTTAGTAATCGCGAAAGCGTTACGGAGATGATAGATTAACTCCAGTGGAAGACTCTGCAGGAGAGACGCTCAGTAGCTCGGTACGGGCTTTTGTTGAAGTTTCGAGAACATACCTTCACCGAGGAGTCATGCAGTATATTGCTCCCTCCTACGTATATCTCGCGAAGAGACCATGAGGATAAAATCAGAAAGATTAGAGCCCACACAGAGGCATACCGACAATCCTTTCCACGAAGGATACGAGACTGGAATAGAAGGGAGAACCGATAGAGGTACTCAAGGTACCCTCCGCCACACACCGTCAAGTGGTTTGCGGAGTATGGCTGTAGATGTAGATGTAGAGAGGCCAGAGACACACCAACAAGCACCACTTCGCCAACGCCCTCTCGACAGCAAGTATTTAGGCCGCCGCCTGTTGACCGGAGGAACTCAGTCATCCAGTTTGGCGTCTGTCAGTTCATCGCAGAGTGGGCTCAATTCCCGTCTCAGTCTAAGACATTACATAGTGACCTGATTAGTAACTACTGCGGGACTAGCAGTGAGACTACAGTTTCTAATAGCAACATTAGCGATACTGCGCTGATGAGCTTATAGCACACCGCATGGACTCTATTCAAGATAAGTTCAAAGTGGTTCAAATGGCTCTCAGCACTATGGGAAATAACATCTGAGGTCATCAGTCCCCTAGAACTTAGAACTACTTAAACCTAACTAACCTAAGGACATCACACACAGCCATGCGCGAGGCAGGATTCGAACCTGCGACCGTAGCGGTCGCGTGCTTCCAGACTGAAGCGCCTAGAACCGCTCGGTCTTGCAAGCGTTGTGCAACGGCTTGTTTGTATTTATGGCATACGGGGCGTGCGGCAGGGTGTGTTGTGATACAAAGCAGAAATAATCGTGTCTGTTCAGGACGTGGTCGTGCTTAACCAAGTTAAACAGAATTTTATTGTGCTTGTCACGAGCATGAATCAGTTGTTTATTCAATGGTTTTTAGAGTGGTTCACAGTTGTGCACTAACATTTTTTTTTTTTTACCGCCTTATGTAATTGAAGTGTTATACAGGGTGTATCAAAACGAGTCATCCCATTTTTAAAAAAAAATCACAACTATTGTCGCAGAAAAAGCCGAGTAGCACCGCGGTGTAGTGGTTATGATACTAAACTCTTGCATGAGGGGTCGTGAATTCAAAACTCTCTTGGACTGTACAATTTTAATTTATATATTCGGTACGAGTACATTCTACACGTATCCACAAATGTCATGAATCATTATACTGGACTGTTCTGAATCTGCATATATACTGTATGTGTTCTTCCCGTAGCAGTTCGCTCTGCGCTCTTGTATGTGCAAGTGCTGAATAAACCTTCGTTAAGTGAAGTTAGTGTTTGTCATTCATCTAATTACACCTTCTTCTATGTGACACTGTTATGTTGTTTGAGATATGTGCGTGAACAACGTACTGTTGAAAAGAGCAGACTCTCGAGTTTTACGAGGCACCGTTACACTGGCATCTGAAAGTGAGGGAATTTTTAAATCAAAGGCTTACTAAACGACGGATCGGTCGCACCGGACAAAATGATGTAGCAATACGTTACTAGCCTCCAAGGTCACTGGACCTGACTGTATGTGATTATTTCTTATGAGAGTTTATAAACGACACTTTTTATATGCCTGCATTGCCAGCATCAATGAATGGACTGTAATCGCACAATTTGAAACCGCATTGACAAATGTCCTGCATTTCATGGGGGCGTAATAAACATTTAAGAAAAGGCGTGAAAAAAACAAAATTTATTGTATATCTTTATTAGTTTCTGAAATATAGACGCGCCAAATCGGATGATTCTTTTTGATACACTGTGTATACGTAACGGTATTTCGTATATGTAAAATGGTTCAAATGGCTCTGAGCACTATGGGACTTCACATCTGAGGTCATCAGTCTCCTAGAACACATCCGTGTCCGAGGGAGGATTCGAACCTGCGACCGTAGCGATCGTGCGGTTCCAGACTGAAGAGCCTAGAGCAGCTCGGCCACAGTGGCCGGCTCGTATATGTATTTTTAAGAAATTATTCAGACATGAGTGTGGATAGCTTGGAAGTGATGTTGACAGCTGGTGTCATACTGAAGGCAGGCCTACTGAGGCTGCACTGAAGTTGCGTGACCTTAATAACAAACGTCAAAATGGAGCTACATGTTCTATAAAATGTTCGCAGATGACTGTCACAGTCAACATGTGTCTACTTAGCAAATCAGACTCAAACACGGATTATGACTTGCTAAGTAGGCAGCGAAACTCATCTGCGAACATTTTATGAAACATATTTTGCCATTTTGATGTTTGCTATTAAAGCCAGGCACTTTCAGTGCAGCCTCAGTAGGCCACGCCTGAGAATGAAACAATTGGTTCGAAAGTACTCGCTAAATGTACGTACTGAAACTGTGGCAGGTTTGTTAATAAACGCTTCATAAGATTGCTAGTCGTCTGTCAACAAAACGTTGCAACTGAAACAAAACACACACATCAAAAAAAGTTTTGCATCACCCCGTTTACCAGAACTCCTGAAGATAGACGTTGTCTGTGTATATTGTATCACAGACACAGTCCCTTGGACTGGACAGAGATGTCATTAACCCTCCCCCCCCCCCCCCCTAAGGATGTACTCGGCACGTGTTGTCTGTAGTTCAACCATGCCTAGACGGCAACATCGCGTTTCGGTTCGATCGCATCCACATTGTTACTTTGTGCTGGGAAGGGCTTTCAACAAGGGAAGTGGCCAGGCGTTTCAGAGTGAACGAAAGCGATGTTATTCGGATATGGAGGAGATACAGAGAGACGGCAACTGTCGATGACATGCCTCACTCAGGCCCCCCATGGACTACTACTGCAGTGGATGACCGCTACCTACAGATTATGGCTCGGGGAAACACTGACAGCAACGCCACCATTTTGAATAATGCTTTTCGTGCAGCCACAGGACGTCGTGTTACGACTCAAACTGTGCGCAATAGGCTGCATGATGCGCAACTTCACTCTCGACGTCCATGGTGAGGTCCATCTTTGCAAGCACGACACCATGCAGCGTGGTACAGATGGGCCCAACAACATGCCGAATGGACCGCTCAGGCATCACGTTCTCTTCACCGATGAGTGTCGCATATGCCTTCAACCAGACACTCGTCGGAGACTTGTTTGGAGGCCGGTCAGGTTGAACGCCACAGACACAATGTCCAGAGAGTGGAGCAAGGTGGAGTTTCCCTGCTGTTTTGGGGTGGCATTATGTGGGGTGACGTACACCGCTGGTGGTCATGGAACGCTCCGTAACAGCTATACGATACGTGAATGCCATCCTCCGACCGACAGTGCAACCATATCGGCAGCATATTGGCGAGGCATTCATTTTCATGGACGACAATCGTACACCCATCGTCCAATCGTCCACATCTTGTGAATGACATCCTTCGGGATAACGACATCTCTCGATTAGAGTGGCCATCGTGTTCACCAGACATGAACCCAATCGAACATGCCTGGGATAGATTGAAAAGGCTTGTTTATGGAAGACGTGACCCACCAACCACTCTGAGGGATACACGCCGAATCGCCGTTGAGGAGTGGGCAATCTGGACCAACAGTGGCTTGATGAACTTGTGGATAGCATGCCTCGACGAATACAGGCATGCAGCAATGCAAGAGGACATGCTCCTGAGCATTGGAGGTATCGGTGTGTAATGCAGCCTGGACCACCGCCTGTGAAGGTCTCGCTATGTGGTGGTACAATATGCAAAGAGTGATTTCCATGAGCAATAAAAAAGTGGGGAAGTGATATTTATGTTGATCTCTATTCTAATTTTCTGTACAGGTTCCGGGACTCTCGGAACCAAAGTGATGCGAAACTTTTTTTGATGTGTGTGAACCGTAACACTGCTATACATTTTAAGGCGTACGCTGTTGCCTGGTGGCACGTTGTGTGGGTAGATGAATTTTTTTTTGCTCTATGTGATCTTGCTATGCCATTGTCAAATGTGTGGTTAGTGTTTGGTTATTTCAGGCTACTGAAAATTGTACTTATTTATCACAAGTAATTTCTGCTACTTTAGTATAAATTTTTGGTAGTAAATAAAAAGAAATGTTAAATTGAGCACCTTGTCTGGAAAACCAACGACCATAACTCGCACCCCACTCCACCAAAATTTCAGGCTACGTGATACGCTCTCTGAAAGTTAGGAAGCATTACCAGAAATTGGTTGGTATTTGTACTACCCTATTCACACAACGAATTTTCTGCAGGTTTCTCACGACCCACGACTGAAATGTTCAAACTGTTGATTTTAGGTTAGCACTGCGCCATGTGGCAGTGGTTGACAAGGCAAAATCACCGACGTGGAACACTGTTAGACCTTCAAATTACCTAAATCAAGTGAGAATTTCCATTTACTAATCCTAATTTACTTGCAATTAACAACGACGAAAAAAAGGAAGCAATATTGGGTCTAACGTTCCGTCGACGTCGAGATCATTAGAGACGGAGCACAAGCTCGGAAGGGATCTAGGAAGCTGGAGCGATTTAGGGAAATCACTGAAAACAAGTCTAGATGGCCGGACGCGGGTTTGAACCGTAGTCCTTCCGAATGCGAGTCCAGTGTGCTAACCACTGCTCACCGGGCTCGGTAATTATCAGTGGTATCATCTAATAACGTATCTACCTAACAATAATTTGTTACTGTTGTATTACAGTATGCAATCACACACGTTTCAGATGATCTTTTCATGTAAGCCAATTAATAAGCAAAACCACTCGCTACAAACAGTGTTCTTTTATTAAAGTTCTTAAAGTGTCTACAATACAGAGTCTAAATATGTGCCCAACTCACCAAGCTACGGTTCAGCCACTAGAAAACGTGTACCGTCGAAAGAAATATTAAGTCCTCGCATAAATACACCATGTTACCCGACGGTCATTGCATTGCCTACGCGCTATTAGCATTGTCTTATACGAATAATTATTACAAAAGTGCGCACAGTATCTCCATACATTTAAATTAATACGCCACCTAAACGTAAAGCACGTCTATGCACAAATTAACGTCCAAACAACTCTAAACTTTAAAAAATAAAGTTATAAATAACATTTTAAAAAACAGAAAACTTATATCAGTACATGATTTGGAACTTTTATAATTTAGTTTGTTGAAGGCAGCATATAAATTTTAACCAGTTTTTCAGTCATGCAGAATAGGCATCAGTTCAGTAGCAAATTATGGTTATATAGAGACCACCATTTATCAGCTGCCCTGCTCCAGAACTGCTCACTCGGTCGGCTAACACTTACGCGCGCTGCCGTTATTAACTCAGTGTACTGTTTCAGGTATCGTGGTTTGATATTCCTGGCGTCGCATATCGCGTGTCAGCATTGAACCCGATGTAGGGGTGGCGAGGGGGGGGGGGGGGGGGCAGGACTGGCAACTCTGTCTGTCGCTTGTCATGGCGCCGTGCTTTTCCCCGCCGCGCGAGTCCGATATGCCGTTTCTCAGCGCCGGTGTCACGTGGTAAGCAAACTGCAGGGAAATCGAAATATGGCGGTGTGGTTGCATACAGTCTTTCACTAAGGTCAATTTTCTAAAAATAAAAAAAATGTGGCATTCAATTTACTGGTGCGTTCACTCCAGTTTCATTTCGTTTATATGCTGTACAATTACTGAAGGAACGGAAACAAAGGGAACGATCAGGACGTGCTGCTTATTCATGACTCCCCTTTTGTTCAAGCTAACGTTGAACTTCTATTTGAAGATAATTTGAAACACATTCAAGATCCATTTCTAAAATTTTTTTCTGAAGTACACTTTCACTTGCACGAGCAATATCTATATAACAACATTTCTAAGACTGTATTCTAGCCTAAAACTTGTATGCAGATTAAAACTGAGTACCGGACTGGGTCTCGAACTCGAGGCTTCTGCCTTTCGCAGGCAAGTGTCTTAGCGACTGACTTACGTCACTTCTTTACTTCCGCCAGTTCCTCGTCTCCTAGCTTCCAAAATTCACGTAAGCTCTCCTGCGAAACTTAGCAAGACTGGCATTTCTGGAAGAAAGAGAAAGGATATTGTGCTGACACGGCTTAGCCACAGCCTTGGGGGATGTTTCCAGAATGAAATTTTCAGGCTTCTGCGGAGTCTGCGCTGATACGCTTGGGTAATTCAGTCGGCACAGCGCTTGCCCGCGAAAGGCAAAGGTCCCGATTTCGAGTCTCTGTCCGACAAACAGTTTTAATCTGCCAGGAAATTTCATATCAGAGCACACTCCACTGCAGAGTGAAAATTTCATTCTGTATTCTAGACTATTTGCTATATTTTTCTCTTGAAGAATTTTATTTTTCTTCACTTACAAAAAAAAATGTAAAGCAGTTTCTTAAACGTTTTTCTTCCTGTATTCACTGTTCTAGGTCGTTAATTATTTATATTATATTTCAAGTTCGATCTTTACAGGTAGCTTATTCTTTTTAAGTTACAACTTTTGTAAGATTTTCTCTGTCCAGCACACAATCGATACTCATAGAATCTTAACATAGCTTCCACAGACTGGGAATACAGCCGACGTTGTACACAATGACCATCTTTAGAAACCGTAATCACTGGACAAAAATAAATAAATAAATTACCCTCATGACGTACCATGTTAACGCCATGTTAAGTCACGGAGCCAGTGATTGAAATGGCGCAGTGGTCAATACACTGGAATCGCATTCGGTGGAACAACAGTTCAAAGCCTCATTCGGTCATTTCGTGATACCCTAAATCGTTTAAAGCAACTTTTGGGACGATTCCCTTGAAATGGCACGGCCGATTTCATACCCTGCCTATCCCAGTCGGAGCTTGTGCTCCATCTGTAATTGTCTCGTTGTCGACAAGACGTTGATCCATAAGCTTCCTCTCTAGCCCTGAAAAAGGTATCAGTAAGCAAGAAATAAGTTCCAAAAGTTACTTTAGGTATGTTATATCCAGCTGCAGTCACTCATTGATAATTAGATCCAGTAGAAATCAAATTCTGGGGAAGTTGACGGATACGCTTCACCCGCTGTTCCGAACAGTTCCAGTTTAGGTGCGTTAGGGTACCAGTATGTTCGCCAAACCAGCAATGTATGAGTGCAGCCTGAGAATATGGCCGTTGTCATACAGGAAGACGGCCGTGTCCACAGCCAGCACATCATGCCGCAGAAGACAGGGCAGGACGTAGTCATCCAGAATCTTGAATAAGTATCCTGGTTCTTGCTCACGGTAACTTGAGCGCGTCGACTCAAGTAACTGTACGAGAAACATACAGAGCGTGTTTAATGAGTGGAAACATCATTCTCTTTGATTGCTCGTTGGTTTCCTTGGTTGTTTCAAATGGTTCAAATGGCTGTAAGGACTATGGGACTTAACATCTGATGTCATCAGTCCCCTAGACTTAGAACTACTTAAACCTAACTAACCTAAGGACATCACACACATCCAAGCCCGAGGCAGGATTCGAACCCGCGACCGTAGCAGTAGCGAGGTTCCGAACTGTAGCGCCTACAACCGCTCGGCCACAGCGGCCGGCTTACTTTGTTTTCTAAGGTTGTTGTACCTGACTACTAAACAGCTAATACGCAACAAGATACATAAACATTATGACTGTGGTGCAGCTAATATTATACTCAGTTTTCATTACATTATTACATTGTTTAGCTATTACGAATGCACTGTTAAAGCATTTCTAATATGGGTGATGTAGGAACACCAAGAAAGAGAAGGAAAGGCGTTCGCAGCAAATGTAAATGTGGCATTGTGTGGGAATTGAGACTGAAAAACAAAAATTATACAAAATACAAGGGAGCAGCAATCCCGCATGTCCAATAGTTATACATATTAATGCTTCCGCTCCTATAATACGTATGTGTAGTGTTTTGGGCATAGAATAACATACTATATAGTAGAAAATGTTCGATTTTTCTCAACTACTTTCAATTATTGGTCCTTTTGATAATCACGTTTTTGCTTCTCCCGAAAAATTTGTGGTGCTGGACAGAGGAGATTTCTTATTTTATCAATTCGTATGGAGGGTTGACACTACCATCACATACGTCACGTTGCGTTAGCAAATACACATTGGCTGCTTGATATTCTTAACAGTGACTGAGGTAAATACGTAGTTAGTGGATTCTGATGTAAGATTCGTGAATTTCCCTTCGCTGAGGCAGGCTCGAGACAGTACAGTTACGGAGCTGGGTGGTCTCAGTGCTATGAATACCGAACGACGGAAGTCCTCCCCTGCCGGGCTGCTTGCTCGAAGAAAGGTTGCGACCACACACTGGCTGGGTTCCATTATCTGTGAGGCGACACGATCTTGCAAGATATAGCACGGCGATCACAGGGCCCTTGAGCACTACTGGTGTGAAAAATTTGTATTTCCTGTCGGCAACTGCAAATACGCGCAACCGATATTGTCCCGTGCTCAGTGTGGGAAAATTCGAGAATCTAACAGTCCGGATGATGTCAGCCAATCAGGAGGGTAATCGGCGTAGGTGCAGTAGTGTGAATGTCGGAACCAACGCGGGCGATACTGCATACACAGTGTACCAACCTCTGGCAGTTAATGGTCATACTGTAAACGATAGTGGAGAAGTTTTGACAGGCTTCCTCTACATTTCAGCGCATTGAGAGGAGTTCTTGTTCGTTATTGGGGTGAAAGTTGTGATTCCTACATTTCAAGCCATATTTCTCTGGGAGCATAAAGGAACAGAAGGAGTCAGTGCGGTGAAGCACGGGTGAGAGGTCACATAGAGAGAGAGAGAAAACCGGGCGAGGTGGCGCAGAGGTTAGACACTGGACTCACATTCCTGATGTAGTTCTTCCGTGATTTCCCTAAATCGCTCCAGGCAAATGCCGGGATGGTTCCTTTGAAAGGGCACGGCCGACTTCCTTCCCCATCCTTCCCTCATCCGATGAGACCGATGACCTCGCTGTCTGGTCTCCTTCCCCAAACAACCCAACCCAACCCAACCGAACAGAGAGAGAGAAAGAGAGAGAGGGGGGGGGGGAGGGGGGAGACAGAGGCACCTGGTCATAGCCTGACGCAGTTTATGCGGAATCGATCGAGTAAGTGCTGCCTTCCTAGAACTAGTACTTCTCTGCTCTGAGGAGCTCACAATCTGCGAGAGCAGTTCCACAACTTTTGTTGCTTTTCGGTGTATTTACTTATTTGCATCTAGGATCCGGTCTTAGGTATACGAGCTGCACACATATTGGAAACCCAGTCACAGTTCCATAGCAATCTTCTATTCAATTAAAGGTATCCATCACCCGTCAGCAGAACAGTTTGTCCCAAGTGAGCTTCGCTCAGTTAATAAATTACTTTGCTTCTGGACACATAAACGTGCATTCAGTTGTGGAAATTCATTTATTAGATTTTGCAGAGATAATTTGTCTGTTATCTGAGTATTAAATAAAGTAAATAACAAACTGTTCATAGATTCATTTCGAGAAAATAATAACTTTATTTGTGAAGCGATTTATGGGAAATAAATCCAGTGCTTGAAACAATTAATTAGTTTTCCTCCCTTTTCTTATTGTCCTACAACAGTTCTGGTCAGATGACCCTCTTTAAATAACGGATATGGTCGATTTCTTTTGCATGTCTGAATTGTGCTCTTACTGTCACATTGTTCCATTGTAAAGCAGGTGCCCCTACATGGAACTATATATATGCGGTAGGACATTAGTTTGTATTTACTAATGCGAATTGCTCTCATTTGCGTTCAACACAGTCTTGAGATCAAAAATGGCTCTGATCACTATGGGACTTAAATGCTGAGGGCGTCAGTCCCCTAGAACTTAGAAGTACTTAAACTTAACTAACCTAAGGACATCACACACATCCAAACCCGAGGCAGGAATCGAACCTGCGACCGTAGCGGTCGCGCGGTTCCAGATTGTAGCGCCTAGAACCGCTCGGCCACTACGGCCGGCTCTTGAGATCACAGACTTTTTTCGAGTACTGTGATTATCAATTTGTTGCGATAAGGGAATACAAGGCTTACACACGTTTAGATATCGTTTGTGTCATGTGCATGTAACTGTGGCACGCAGACAGCACTTCCCACTACAGAGCCGCAGAACATCGTGCTCACAGCAGTGATTACTACAAGCTGTACATTACAGAGGTTATCGTCGAATTCTCCAGCTTTTACTGTAATTTGACGTGACAAGAAGGCCGAGAAAATTTCATACGAGAGTGTCGCCGCTAGAAGGTTCTGTTAAACTGGATTTATATTGTATTGCGATGCTATGGATTCCAACTATTCTATACGTAGAATCTCACTACCCATCAGTAAAGAACATTTATGTGACACATTATTTTGCTACTGAGAAGGAAAGCCATTGTCTACATTTCTTTCACCCAGTTGGGTTTCTTATTTTTAGTCACGCCTATTTTCAGTCGCTGTCTACGCAACTATGTTTTCGTCTTCAATCACTTTAGCACTGTTCCTATGTGATATACCACCTCATATATACCAATTTATGAAGGAGGATCGGAATGTAACGCACAATACTATTTCCTCCTGCACAACTGCAGCTGGGATGTTGAAATTTCACGACGATATAATTTGAAGTTTGCGCTACAGACGGTATTTTATTCTTACGTGTAGCTCTGGCAAGAGAAGCCTGAACTACGAAACAAACATGGCTCGATGTTACTGACGTCAATCTTTGAAGAGCAGCGAAGTGTAGTACGATATTTGTGGGCCAAATGGCATAAAACGAGTGAAATTCACAGGGACATGTGTGGCGGATGTGGAGATGGCTGTATGGGCCGTAGCCATGTCTCCAGGTGGAGACATTCTTCCAAGACGGCCGTGTGAACCTTGGTGATTCGCCACGCTCCGGGTGGCCGGCTAAAGCCGCAACCCAGCAGAATATCGAAACCATTGAGGCAGCACTTTTGAACAACCGGTGTGTGCTTATCGGAGCAGCTCAACATTTCCTATGGTGTGGCGTACGATATCACACTGTCACATTGGAATTTCGTTGTGATCGCAGCTTGCCTAAGAACCTGACAGACAATAGCAAGAGCCAGCGAATGTGAGCCGTGCGAGGATCGCGGTCATGCCGTTTATTGCTCGTCATCTTGTTTTTGTGGTTCTGTGACCTCGTTTTCCTTTTAATTACACTCCTGGAAATGGAAAAAAGAACACATTGACACCGGTGTGTGAGACCCACCATACTTGCTCCGGACACTGCGAGAGGGCTGTACAAGCAATGATCACACGCACGGCACAGCGGACACACCAGGAACCGCGGTGTTGGCCGTCGAATGGCGCTAGCTGCGCAGCATTTGTGCACCGCCACTTCCCAGCAAATTAGGGACACTGTTGCTCCTGGGGTATCGGCGAGGACCATTCGCAACCGTCTCCATGAAGCTGGGCTACGGTCCCGCACACCGTTAGGCCGTCTTCCGCTCACGCCCCAACATCGTGCAGCCCGCCTCCAGTGGTGTCGCGACAGGCGTGAATGGAGGGACGAATGGAGACGTGTCGTCTTCAGCGATGAGAGTCGCTTCTGCCTTGGTGCCAATGATGGTCGTATGCGTGTTTGGCGCCGTGCAGGTGAGCGCCACAATCAGGACTGCATACGACCGAGGCACACAGGGCCAACACCCGGCATCATGGTGTGGGGAGCGATCTCCTACACTGGCCGTACACCACTGGTGATCGTCGAGGGGACACTGAATAGTGCACGGTACATCCAAACCGTCATCGAACCCATCGTTCTACCATTCCTAAACCGGCAAGGGAACTTGCTGTTCCAACAGGAGAATGCACGTCCGCATGTATCCCGTGCCACCCAACGTGCTCTAGAAGGTGTAAGTCAACTACCCTGGCCAGCAAGATCTCCGGATCTGTCCCCCATTGAGCATGTTTGGGACTGGATGAAGCGTCGTCTCACGCGGTCTGCACGTCCAGCACGAACGCTGGTCCAACTGAGGCGCCAGGTGGAAATGGCATGGCACGCCGTTCCGCAGGACTACATCCAGCATCTCTACGATCGTCTCCATGGGAGAATAGCAGCCTGCTGCGAAAGGTGGATGTACACTGTACTAGTGCCGACATTGTGCATGCTCTGTTGCCTGTGTCTATGTGCCTGTGGTTCTGTCAGTGTGATCATGTGATGTGTCTGACCCCAGGAATGTGTCAATAAAGTTTCCCCTTCCTGGGACAATGAATTCACGGTGTTCTTATTTCAATTTCCAGGAGTGTAGATTTACTGCCATCACTAGGTTGCTGGTTTGCTTGCCCGTGAGTGGCAGCAGCAGCGCTTATCGATAAGGGCACTGTCGTTCCGTCTCTGGAGCGACCGCTAGTATTGCCAGGTCGTCATGTGTCTGGAGTTCAGTCGGAGCGCCAGTGAAGCGCGGACAGCCAGTACATGCCGACCGCTGGCCACACACATGAACTGTCCGACGGAAAGAGATTGGAGCGTAACGACCGCTGGTTGGTCGTTCGGTTTGTCGTCTCATTGGGCGACATGTATTTGGTCTTTTGACCGTTTCTGGGCCTCGTCAGTTGGTCATCTTGCCGGACGTGGGTCGGTTCCTTTCTCGTGCAGAGATGTCTTCGCCGATGGGGAAGAATTACCTGTGCGTGGGTGGGTCCGAGCCAGTGTGCCCGGGTCGCAGTGTCTGCGAGTTTTGAACGGTCATCGAGTTGAGTCGGATTGGAGCTGCAGTAAGCTCCGGACAGCCAAGACTCGCCCGACCCTTTCCGACACTCGTAACTTGAGTGGGGACGATCTTGGTTGGTCGTTCGGTCGGTCATCTCGTCGGGTGACGTGTATTTGGTCGCCGACTGCTTACGGAAACTCTCTGCGTGTGTGACTTGTCATTTCTCCTTGTTGTTCCACGGTGAATTGGTTTTAGGATTTTCGGAGTTCTTGGTGCAAGTATTTACGTGGAACTGTGTGTAGCTTCTGTGATTTCCGCTGAGCAGATGAATGCTCTCTGCGTACTGGAGTTGGTAGTCGGTCGGTTGCGACAGAGCAGGGAATTTATTAGGTTGTTGGTTGGTTCGTCAGTGGTCCCTAGGTCGTGCTGCCACCGTATTATTTAGTGTTACGCTTGGCTGCCTGTCTCACCTAAACTGTTGTTAGAGTTTCTTCCCCAGGCAGACCCTTGTAACACTTCTGATCACCATTGTTCTGTTATTTGGGATTGTGATTTTCTTTAGTCTCAAGTAATGTGCGAGGCCTTCAGCCGTGTATTAATTTAGTTTGTTTTAGTGTTCAATATATGGTCTTCAGCCTAACCTTATGTGAATTATTTTAAGATTAGGCCTTCAGTCGTGTTTTATTTAAAATTCTTGTTTGCTCTGTATTTAGGCCTTCAGCCGCGTTTGTTTTAAAATCTGTGGCTTTCAGCCCGTAATTTGTAAATTCCTGTCTGTAAGGTTTCTCCTTAATTATCTCGAAATCTTAAAACGATCTTCAGCCGTACTGTGTAGCTGCTTACCTTAAGGTTTGTCTTGCTTGGGCCTTCAGCCGTCAAGATATTTCAAGTTTTCTTAAGATGGTTTTCTGTTGTACTGTGTAAATGCTTGTCTTTGAGGCTTCCCTTTTATTATTTTGAAATATTATTGGGCTTTCAGCCGAGGAATTAATTTAAATTTTCCTTAATATGGCTTTTAGCCGAAATTTGTAAATGCTTGCCTTTTAAGAATTTCCTTTGCTGATCTGAAATATTATTTGGGCCTTTAGCCGAGAAGATATTTTAATTTTATTTAAGTAAGGCCTTCAGCCGTTTGTCTAAATTATTGTATTGTAAAAGGAATTATTTAAACTTTATTATTGAGAAGCTACTTGGGCCCTCAGCCGTAAATTGATCCTTGTTGTTTGAAAGAGAAAACTGTGCATTTGTTTTCGAGGAATAAAGTTGTGTGTTCTTGTGTAACTAACAGTAACTGATCTTGGCCCCTTTCCACGACCTGATCAGCTTTGTTCTGCGAAAACAGATTTCAGAATAATGACAAGCTTGGATCACTTAACGCGTTACGGTACCGAAGGCAATGACTTTCCAAAGGAATCGTCACTGATGATGTGTTGTGGGTGTACCACTACATGCCCGAAACCAAGCAGGCATGTATGCAGTGGAAACATGCGGGTTCCCCAGTACGAGAAAAATGCAAAGTGACGCACTCTGCTAGGTAGGTGCTTGTGACAGTGTTTTAGGATATGTATGGCGTGTTGGGTCCCATGAAGAAATTCCAGGCCAGGCAACGCTTTGCGATAGATGAGGAAGTGAAATCAGCAGTCCGCAGATGGCTTTATTTCAACCACAAGGACTTCCAAGAATAGGGTGCATTGAAACTGGTACTACACTGGGAAAAATACGTTGAGAACGTTGGTAACTATGTGGTAAAAGTAGGTAAACGATGTAGAAGTGATTTTTTTGTTTTGGTATCTATTAAAGTTATAATTATTGTGGGTTGTATTCCGATCTTTCCTCGTAACACTGTTACCACTGGAGTATATCACATCGATAACAGCGCTCAAGTGCCTGAGTAGAAAGTAGCTCTGAATTGCAAATAAAGTAAAACAAGTAAGATACCTCCGCAAAAAAAAAAAAAAAAAAAATAGCAGAGAGTTACCTTTGTTATACACAACAAATATGTAGCGTACGTCCGCTATTTCCAGTGGAAGAGAGGCAGTAAGATACATTGTAGTGAACAAAACTGTTCTAGAACTACTGGACACAGACGGTCAGAAACCTGAAGTCTGCCGAACACATTCAGAGTCCGTGTCCGCCTTGGTACGACATCGGAGCGTGCCTCTCAGTTGACTGCCAGACCGTGCGCAGGCGAAGGCAGACAGATGCGACGGACACGCTCCTCTTTTTACAACTTATTCGCTTCCTGGGACGCCTAAAAAGGAAAGAGGTGGAGCGATAAAAACAGCTGCGAACCGCAGCGGAATCTGGTTACCGCTCGGCCAGGAGGCGGCGTCGGCGGTGGCGGCGGGCGGACAGCGTGGCGAGGGGCTGGGGGGTGGGGGGACGCGCCAGTCGGATGCGCGGCGGCGGCCTGCGAGCGGCGAACGAGGCAGCGGCCAACTGAGACAATTATCGAGAAACCATTCCGGCGGGCTGCGACGGGCCCGCTACACCGAAACGAGACGGCCGTGGGCGGCTGTGGCGGCGGCGGGGGCGGCGGGGGCGGAAGCCCTGGCGCCGCACGCCCTTTGTGGCTGCCACGCCAGGCGTGCGCGCCAGCCCGCGCCCGCTGCTGGCGACAGAGGCGCGCCCGGAGTGGCTCAGTGGCGTCAGCCGAGCGGCGCCCATTGTCCCTCTCTCTGGCAGGTAGCGCCCCGCGCGCCGCGTGCAGGTGCTGCCGCCTGCACTGGCCAGCTGTTTCCTTAAAAATACTCCTTTCCGCAGTGAAGTCACAGTATAAGCAAGGAGGGATGAAAAATGTATTGTCCTCTCTGCAGCTTGCAGTAACAGTCGAGCATACATAGTAAAAAAATGTCTTTGTGTGCATTTCTGGTGCGAGCCGTAGATTTCTCGTATAAATGCCGGGATTAAACCACAATAGGTGCTCCGTGTTAATATGCAATTTAATTATCAATACGCTCAATACATTTGTTACACAGATTAGTACAGGTTGTTTCGTAAAGAATAAACGGTTCTCGAACGCATATTTATTTATTTATTGTTCAGCTAATTCAGTCTATACAAGATGTAGCGTCTTTAAAATATTAAATACATTTTTAAGAGGTGTTTCCATGCATTCTGTCCTCTGCTGTCTTCTGCCAGTTGAAGCCCGCAACCTTCCTGAGTTCCTTATCGCAGCGATCAGGTGGTCTCCCTGATGGCCTTCGTTTTTCTCGTTTTTCTCTGGGACTCCACTCTAAAACTGATTTTGTCCATCTTCCATCCTTCGTTCGTGCAATATGTACTGCCCACTGCCATTTTAGAGTCTTAACCCGTTCTACAATATCTTTTACTCGTGTTACTGCTCGGATGTCTTCACTTTCCTGTCGATCTTTCTTAGCGAGAATGAACATTGACCTTTCCTTAGCTCTCTGAGCAGTTCTAAGTTTCCTTTTGAAAAATTCATTGAAATGCCAAGTTTCACACATGTACGTTACAACCGGTAGTACACACTGATCAAAGTCTGTCTTCTTTAAGTAGACTTCCATGTTAGATTTGAAAACTGTTGCATTCCTTCCGTAAACCCTGTAACCCTGTTTAATTCAACGAAAGACTTCAGGTTTCAAATCCCCTTTTGCGTCAATTAATTCCCTCAGATAAACATATTCTGTAACATTGTTTAAGATGTTGCCGTTCAGTGTTACTTGTCCTGAGCTACCCACTTATTATGCATAACCGTAGTTTTGGAGTGATTTATTTTAGGTCCAACTTCCTGACAACGATCTGTTAAGTCTTTTATAGAGGACTGCATTTCCATCTTACTGTTAGCTAGGACCACTATATCGTCAGCAAAACCCGGGTTGGTGAGCCTTTTACCGTTTATCCTTATTCCTCTGCTGTTCCAAATAATTTTGGACATAGCCATCTCGAGAACTGCTATAAATAACTTCGGGGATATAGGATCGCCCTGCTTTACTCCTTTTCCAATGAGAAATTCGCACTCGTTTTTTCCTATGTTGATAGATGCTACAGAAGTGTCATAAATGTTGCATAATATGTTTATACGTATTTGTTTTCACTCCTTGTTCGGCCAGTGCTTGTATGACTGCAGTTGTGGATTTTTCGAAGTAAATGAAGGCTATACATAGTGGCATTTCATACTCATGGGCTCGTCTAATTACCTCACACAGTGTGTTTGTATGGTCAATTGTACTGAAAACACTGTGCAATCCAGCTTGTTCTGTGGGCTGTGCAGTTTCCACTGCCATTTTAATGAGATTTATCAGGACTTTAGTAAACGGTTCATATATAACAGAAAGTAAGCTAATGGGCCGGTAGTTCTTCAGATAGTGAATACTTCCCTTCATATGTAGTAAGATTATGTTTGCTTTGTTCCAGGAGGTTGGGATGCTGCCATTCTGTACATGCATATGCCCTGACATAAAAAGTCTCAACATCAAATAATTAATGTAGAGTAATGAAGTTTCGGAAGCACCTTCGTCTAGGTAACATATTGCGAAATGCCATTAATAACTGGTGTAACCGCCATAATGTTGAATGTAAGCATGCAAACGTGAATGCATTGTGTGGTACAGGTGCCAGATGGCAATTTGTGGGCTGGAGTTCTGTGCTATGGTCGGTCAACACAGGGACAGTTAGTGCCGGTTGTGGGTGACGCTGCAGTTGTCAACCGATGGTCTTCCACACGTGTTCCATTGGAGGCTGTTCTGGTGATCGAGCAGAGCAAGGCAAAATGTCGACAATCTGTCCAGCGTGTTGGGTTAAAATAACGGTAATGTGGGCGAGTGTTACCCTGCTAGGAAACATACCCTGGAATGCTGCTCATATATCTTGGTACGACAGGTCAAATCATGGATGGGCAGGATAACCACGAGAGTGCTACTGCTGCTGTATGAAATAGCACTCCCGGCCATAAATCCAGGTGTAGGTCTCGTGTGTCTAGCATGCGGACACGATGGTTGCAGGCTCTGACCTGGCCTCCTTCTAACCAACATACGGTCACCACTGACACTGAGGCAGAAAACACAATAGACCTCCGCCCTCCAATTAGCTCTCGCTTGAGGCCACTGAAATCGAAGTGTTTCCTTCAGTTTAGAAATCAAGTTGACCTCACGAGGGCTTAGGGGAGTGCAGTAGGTGGTATAGCACTTAGCAGCTCCATCAGTCAAACAAATCAGGAACAGCTTTCACTGTACGTGCTTGAGCGCTGTCCAGCAAAATGATGGTCAGGTCCTACAGAAAGTGCCATCACTTCTGTCTCTATGCTGTTCATTTTTGGAACACAAACTGCGGCCAGCTTAGAGGCAGAAGTGATGACACTTTCTGCAGGACCTGGCCATCATTTTGCAGGACAATGCTCAAGCTGTTACTGATTTGTGAGGTCAACTCGATTTCTAAACTGAAGGAAACACTTCACGGCATTCGCTTCAGAACTGCTACAAAGTCGTCGGGTAATAGGCGGCGCCGCTCGAACTGCCAACACAACTGGCACTGCTAAGAGTATCCTACGACTTCCACATCGCTGGCAACCGGTTATACACAATGCTGGTGATTACATTGAAGGTCAGTAAAACTTTGAAATACGTATCTATTTTGTACGAGCTGTAAATAAATAATTGCCACTATTAAAGTTCGAAACCTCGTAAATACATTGAATACTGCGTGAAGTTCTGAGAACAGTAAATGTAAAATCAGCATTAAATTTCCAGAGCATTTTCAGAAGTGGACATTCCTAAACAGCATACGCTCTGACGTCACCCCGAAGCAGGACGCCTCAAAAAAATAGCACATCCGAGAAAGTCAGATTAGCTGGCTTCGTATCTTTTACGTAGACTTGACAGCTTCTTCCCTCGAGATATCAAGTGCTGTAGCCCCCGAAACTGGAGGACCGCTGTAGAATGCGCCCCTCAGGCCTCAATGCTGTCTACGGACGTCGCCCGACTGCGCACGGCCCCGCCGAACTGATCGCTTAATGTGCTCTCCTACAATTTCCGCCAAAACACGCCCCACGTGTCCGGCCGACCAGCACAGCGACGAACTGAGGGCTCACGAGAATGACCAACAGGACTCGCGACACGTGTCAGCCACAGGGCACGCCGAGCCGCTTGCTTCCTTCTATCACCATCTCACTCCTTGGCATTTCGACTTCAAGGGGGCGTCCGCCAGAGTTCAGTTCACCACATGCGCGAGCAGTCTGGCCAAAAATGTGCCCACTCGCAAGACAGCCGCGATATGTCGACTCGCGCCACGTCTCATTCTCATTTGAGAAAAACCGTAAAAACAGATTACAACGTTGGTAGCTGCCTATTTACTATTCCTCCTCCGAAACCAAATCAAGAATATCGGAAGATGTGTGTTGGAACTGGATATTTCTGCATAAGAGAAAGGACAACTGGAGAACCCTTCAGAGAGTATAAAGTTGACTCCTCTGACACCTTCTCAAGTTAGGGGCGATGACTGCCACCGGGAAATGCAAACCCTTAAGAAATACGAATTATCTTTGTTTCCGGTTTTAGCCTACTGACATCCAAGCATTTGGCCTCATTTTGAGTCTGAATGTCTGGTCCTGGAAGAAGCGTTCCCTTGTTGTTAAGTAAACATAATATACTAAAGCAACTCATCCAGGCTTCCTCAGGCGGGCTACACTTCCTTCCAGTACTACGAAATGTAATTTTCTCTTGGATGTCTTTGGTACAACGATAACGAGCTCGTGATGGTGAGAATTAAACGTCTGTGAACGCATTCCTTCAGAGCACAGCGAAGTGTACATTGTGTCACAGGTGGCATTCAGTGAAACCAAAACAATGACCCAGAAAGCACTGCGTTTAGCTATTGTTGATTACATTAAGAAGAGTGAGGCGGGGAATTTGATCCCAGAACAGTTGCCAACCGCTTGTTGTTGTTTGTTTGTTTGCTTTCTTTGGCCTCCAGTATTTGTACCTTGTTTAGCCATCGAGAACACATGTTTTCATAAAATGCATGACTCTACAGGGAAAATACGATACTGCGTATTTGTTGTTGTTGTTGTGGTCTTCAGTCCTGAGACTGGTTTGATGCAGCCCTCCATGCTACTCTATCCGTTGCAAGCTTCTTCATCTCCCACTACCTACTGCAACCTACGTCCTTCTGAATCTGCTTAGTGTATTCATCTCTTGGTCTCCCTCTACGATTTTTACCCTCCACGCTGCCCTCCAATACTAAATTGGTGATCCCTTGATGCCTCAGAACATGTTCTACCAACCGATCCCTTCTCCTAGTCAAGTTGTGCCACAAACTTCTCTTCTCCCCAATCCTACTCAGTACTTCCTCATTAGTTATGTGATCTACCTATCTAATCTTCAGCATTCTTCTGTAGCACCACATTTCGAAAGCTTCTATTCTCTTCTTGTCCAAACTATTTATCGTCCATGTTTCACTTCCATACATGGCTACACTCCATACAAATACTTTCAGAAACGACTTCCTGACACTTAAATCTACACTCGGTGTTAACAAATTTCTCTTCTTCAGAAATGCTTTCCTTGCCATTGCCAGTCTACGTTTTATATCCTCTCTACATCGACCATCATCAGTTATTTTGCTCCCCAAATAGCAATACTCATTTACTACTTTAAGTGTCTCATTTCCTAATCTAATACCTTCAGCATCACCCGACTTAATTCGACTACATTCCATTATCCTTGTTTTGCTTTTGTTGATGTTCATCTTATACCCTCCTTTCAAGACACTGTCCATTCCGTTCAACTGCTCTTCCAGGTCCTTTGCAGTCTCTGACAGAATTACAATGTCATCGGCGAACCTCGAAGTTTTTATTTCTTCTCCATGGATTTTAATACCTAATCCGAATATTTCTTTTGTTTCCTTCACTGCTTGCTCAATATACAGATTGATTAACATCGGGGAGAGGCTACAACCCTGTCTCACTCCCTTCCCAACCACTGCTTCCCTTTGATGTCCCTCGACTCTGATAACTGCCATCTGGTTTCTGTACAAATTGTAAATAGCTTTTCGCTCCCTGTATTTTACCCGTGCCACCTTCAGAATTTGAAAGAGAATATTCCACTCAACATTGTCAAAAGCTTTCTCTAAGTCTACAAATGCTAGAAACGTAGATTTTCCTTTCCTTAATCTAGCTTCTAAGATAAGTCGTAGGGTCAGTATTACCTCCGTGTTCCAACATTTCTACGGAATCCAAACTGATTCCCCGAGGTCGGCCTCAATTTCTTTGGGATTGGAACTGTTATATTCTTCTTGAAGTCTGAGGGTATTTCGCCTGTTTCATACATCTTGCTCATCAGGTGGTAGAGTTTTGTCAGGACTGGCTCTCCCACGGCTGTCAGTAGTTCTAATGGAATGTTGTCTACTCCCGGGGCCTTGTTTCGACTTAGGTCTTTCAATGCTCTGTCAAACTCTTCACGCAGTATCATATCTCCCAATTCATCTTCATCTACATCCTCTTCCATTTCCATAATACTGTCCTCAAGTACATCGCCCTTGTATAGACCCTCTATATACTCCTTCCACCTTCCTGCTTTCCCCTCTTTGCTTAGAACTGGGTTTCCATCTGAGCTCTTGATATTCATACAAGTGGTTCTCTTTTCTCCAAAGGTCTCTTTAATTTTCCTGGAGGCAGTATCTATCTTACCCCTAGTGAGAGAAGCCTCTACAACCTTACATTTGTCCTCTAGCCATACCTGCTTAGCCATTTTGCATTTCCTGTTGATCTCATTTTTGAGACGTTTGTATTCCTTTTTGCCTGCTTCATTTACAGCATTTTTATATTTTCTCCTTTCATCAATTAAATCAATATTTCTTCTGTTACCCAAGGATTTCTACTAGCCTTCGTCTTTTTACCTACTTGATCCTCTGCTGCCTTCACGACTTCATCCCTCAAAGCTACCCATTCATCTTCTACTGTATTTCTTTCCCCCCTCCGTGTCAATTGTTCCCTTATGATCTCCCTGAAACTCTGTACGACCTCTCGTTTAGTCAGTTTATCCAGGTCCCATCTCCTTAAATTCCCACCTTTTTGTAGTTTCTTCAGTTGTAATCTACAGTTCATAATCATTAGATTGTGGTCAGAGTCCACATCTGCCCCTGGAAATGTCTTACAATTTAAAACCTGGTTCCTAAATCTCTGTCTTACCATTATATAATCTATCTGAAACCTGTCGGTATCTCCAGGCTTCTTCCATATATGCAACCTTCTTTTCTGATTCTTGACCCAAGTGTTAGCTATGATTAAGTTGTGCTCTGTGCAAAATTCTACCAGACGGCTTCCGCTTTCATTTCTTAGCCCCAATCCATGTTCACCTACTACGTGTCCTTCTCTCCCTTTTCCTACTGACGAATTCCAGTCACCCATGACTATTAAATTTTCGTCTCCCTTCACTATTTGAATAATTTCTTTTATTTCATTGTACATTTCTTCAATTTCTCCGTCATCTGCAGAGCTAGTCGGCATATAAACTTGTACTACTGTAGTAGGCGTGGGCTTCGTATCTATCTTGGCCACAATAATGCGTTCACTATGCTGTTTGTAGTAGCGTATTTATAGAAGTAAAATCACTTTATTACGGAACGATTTATAAAACGAACGAAGCTTGTGCCCCATAACCGAGCATCGGGTGTTACACTTTTGAAGGTAACTGACATAGTATTGTCGCACTGTTAGCAGTCAAATATTGCTGCAATTTACTGACAAGAGAAAGGGTCTTGTGGAATATATTACTAATTATCATACACTTCTAAAAGTAATATCCCGTGATTCTGTAATGAATAAAAATTTTGTACTACGGATTTAGGGTTGAGGGAGGAAAGTGCCTCCTCTTCCTGCTGACGCCCTCCCTCCTCCTTAAGAACGCCTATGACGCTGTGTCAGATTTCACATCTTGTCTCATTTCTTGGCCTCATTCGTCGGTTGGCGCTTGTCGGTGTTGTAGAAGATGAGGCTCGTTTTAGGTTTCTGTGGGTGGGGACTGTTCTCCAGCCTGCAGATGTTGGCTAGTCTTTGTGTAATCCGTCGTTACGGTTTATGATCTGATCCTACTAGGCCAGATAAGGGCTTCTCATTTTTCATGATGGTAGGTATCTCCAACATCCCTTGGAAAGAAACTTTCCAAAGCCGAGCGAGGTGGCGCAGTGGCTAGCAACCTGGACTCCTAATCGGGAGGACAACGGTTCAATCCCGCGTTCGGCCATCCTGATTTAGGTTTTCCGTGATTTCCCTAAATCGCTCCAGGCAAATGCCGGGATGGTTCCTTTGAAAGGGCACCGTCGATTTCCTTCCCGTCCTTCCCTAATCCAATGAGACCGATGACGTCGCTGTCTGGCCTCCTCCCCCAAACAACCCAACCCCTAGCTTTCCAAAATTTTAGATGGTGTCAGAACTTGCCAGAGGAAGGTTGTTAGCACGCCCAAAAATGGCCAACGAAAGTTTTCTGTATTCTTCTAACTAGGTTTATTGGCTGAAACCCATAAGTGTTTAAACAATCTTGGATATAATTCTTTGGTGTAGGTACTCGAATCCCACTCCGATAAAAATCGTTTCCGTACTGCCAGCTTCTGAGCACTGACTATTCAATCAACTTTAAATATTTTACTAGCACGTTCCGTCACTCATTCCGTCAGGACTGTTGTCCCTTACCCATCGTCAAAATGGTTCAAATGGCTCTGAGCACTATGGGACTTAACTTCTAAGGTCATCAGTCCCCTAGAACTTAGAGCTACTTAAACCTAACTAACCTAAGGACATCACACACATCAATGCCCTAGGCAGGATTCGAACCTGCGACCGTAGCGGTCACGCGGTTCCAGACTGAAGCGCCTATAACGGCACGGCCACACCGGCCGGCTTACCCATCGTCAATTAACTTAATGGCCTCAACAGCAGTACGACTAACATCGGTAGGGAAGGGTCGAAACTTCTGAGACTGTCACCAGTGTCAGAGGCTGTCAATAATATCTTCCTGGTGCCCATCGCATTCGAACTGTCGTTTTCAAAAATGGTTCAAATGGCTCTGAGCACAATGGGACTTAACATCTGAGGTCATCAGTCCCCTAGAACTTAGAACTACTTAAACCTAACTAACCTAAGGACATCACACACATCCATGCCCGAGGCAAGATTCGAACCTGCGACCGTAGCAGTCGCGAGGTTCCGAACTGAAGAACCTAGAACCGCTCGGTCACAACGGTCGGCAATAGTGGTGAGTTTTGTTGCCAATGTGACATCATTAACCCACCTTACAGCTCTCATGGAATTCCGTACTGTGGAATTCTTTCCGCATGTGTCGATATCTTCCTGTTTATGCGTCGCTGAGCCCGAGGGTGTTGTCGCAGGACGTCACGTTTTTTGCACCGTTACAGAGGGAGCTTGTAGGCACCTTTTAGCCAAATTTCAATTGTATGCATCGCAATGTGAGGCGATTAAGGAATTTCGAAAAAGTGATCCTCAGGTCTGCTACACAGTGTACTTCGTTAAGAAGTATACAGAAAGGTGTGCACTATTCAGTAGGTTTTATTTTCATTAGGCTTCCTGCAGAACTGATAATATTGAGTGACATTAAAATAAATGTTGAAAAGTTTCGTTGTGGCACACTCATTTTATTCTGCACAGGAATTCCTCGCCATGACTGCTAACGTTCTCTTGTATTGTGTTATTTGTTCATATACTATTTCTTCGCAGTTTGTTATATAAGTTCCCCACTATATGTTTCTGTGCGAAGTTTAGCCAAACTTTACTCCCACTCTACAGTAATCTACGTATCACCAAAACTATTCGCCCACAAACTGTTATCCAACTTAAACTCGTATGCCAACATTTGATTAAACAGAACTTATTTTGGAAATGAACTGTAATCGATCCTAATGCAACTTGTCTTTATCTTAAATGTGCAAATGAAGTGAAATAATTATCTGGTCGTAATCGAAATTTCCACTTACCTCGCATCTTGACATTGTTGCAAAACAGCAAGCAGGCAGCGGCTAAGCTAGATTTCTATTTTTAAATAAAATTTTCAAACAATATTCGAAATGTTGCATACCATATGGTGCAATGGGGTAATGCGTAATGATAAACCTTTCTTAAACAGTGGGATTGGGAGAGTGACTATTCCTATGAAAGGATATTCCGAGGCAATGATTTTAGAACGAAGTATACATTCAAAAAGACTGAGTAAAATTTCACGTGATCTTCACACATAGCGTTGGTCTGAACAATACTATGCTTAACAAAGTGGACAATGATGTGAAAAGGGTACAATTTTAACAGAGAATTTCTTTAAAAATCGAGCAGCTTAATCAGTTGATATCTTAATGCATGACTCAGTGAAGTGGGGTGGTCTTTCTCCGAGCTCTGAGGAAATTAGGTAGCTGACAATAATCATTCCCACAAACTAGCTGCGTAGTGCTGCAGTCTTACCTCAAACTTCTTCTTTTCAAAAATTAATAACGTTATTCAAAATTTATGTTACATCATATTTTTCCTTACTGTCCTTTACAATAAACCTTTCTTCATCTAACAGATGCAATCACAAGTCATCACAGCACCACTGCAGCGAGTGGCCGAGTGGTTCTAGGCGCTTCAGTCTGGAACCGCGCAACCGCTACGGTCGCAGGTTCGAATCCCGCCCCGGGCATGGATGTGTGTGATGTCCTTAAGTTAGTTAGGTTTAAGTAGTTCTAAGTTCCAGGGGCTGATAACCTCAGATGTTAAGTCCCATAGTGCTCAGAGCCATTTGAACCATTTGAACCACTGCAGCACTACTGAATATGTCCATCACTTACCACATTTCAACTAAGAACGTATAAGACTGCGCAGAGGCAAAGACTGTGTCCCAACAACACCAAAGATTGTTTGAATATGACATAACATGCTCTCACTCTCGGACGTGCACATTGATAACTCACAAAAATCAAAACGACATTCCTACCTCACAATTATTTTAAGAATTCTTTCTTAGTAAATTTTCTAATCCGTATTATGTAAACTATGTACCGACTCCTTCCATGACCAAGTGGCTGTGGCTCGCTTTGTTCCACAGAACCTGATATTTAAATAAGTAAATAAATAAAATATAGGAGTCCGCAGCTCGTGGTCGTGCGGTAGCGTTCTCGCTTTCCGCGCCCGGGTTCGATTACCGGCGGGGTCAGGGATTTTTCTCTGCCTCGTGATGACTGGGTGTTGTGTGATGTCCTTAGGTTAGTTAGGTTTAAGTAGTTCTAAGTTCTAGGGGACTGGTGACCATAGCTGTTAAGTCCCATAGTGCTCACTGCCATTTGTACCATTTCTTGAAAGTATACGAATAATTGCGGTGAAAGGGTACAGTACCGCCCGACATTGAAAATAGGTACAACATACTTCATTATTTTTGTCAGAAGAACACTTTTTTTTTGTAAAATAACTCAATTTCAATTAATACAGCGAAGCCGGATACCAGTGTGGGAGAGAATGACAATTTATTTATTTAATTGATCACATGTGCACTCCCACAAAGTAAATCCCTACATCCAGTTTGGTGAGATCTGTGAAATGAATGAATGTATGGTCGTCTGCTAACCGCAGATAGTGAATGTGAATATATGATCATCTTTGAGTCGATCCTTTGGCCACCTTTGGTGGGACCAAAGAGATGAAATTTACCAGAGCTTTGAGCGCCTGAAATGTGGCTGACCAATGCGATAGCAAGGTGCTTCCCCCACCTCGACAGAGATGGGAGAGAACCTAAAAGAACGGCCATGTTTCGGCACTCTGCCGCTGGATCTTGTGCTGTTAAGACCTGTTTTAGTTGTGCTCCGTAATGACGAAAGAGTGGAGACATGGTATGCATGTGGAATATTTAAGAGTAGTTTGAAATATTAATTTCTCTATTTCAGGAACTTTTGTGGGGAGAATTAAATGTAAGGCAGGTAATATGAATGGGATTGTAGGAATCTTCGGAAGTGACCAACGGTCACAATGAAACCACGTGTAGCATTAAGTTGAAATACTTCCGTGTGCTTAAGTTAAGCTGAATTACTAGCGTGTGTACGATAAGTTGAAATATTTAAGAAATAGCGTGTGTACCATAAGTTGAAATATTTAAGAAATGGCGTGTACAGGACTTGAAATTAGAGACGAGTACTTCCACGTGGTGAGTACTGTGTGAGTCTCAATCTGTGTATGAGACAAAGGATAAAGAGAAGTACTCGTCCATGGTATCAGTTGAGGACTCGCGTGTGTGATGTTCTTAATATTACTTTGCGTGATATGATTCCGTGTGACGCTTGATTCAAACTCTGAGAGAGAAGCAAGGTGAGTCGGCCGTCTATCCAGCAACGCTTGCATTGCACAGGAAGACGTGCAAATATCTCCAGAGTTCATAGTAGGAATGTAGAATTACAAAGTGGGGCAGTGTCGTGTGAAACTGGGATAAATACTAATTGAAGTGGGAAAGCTGAAAGTGATAATGTTGTGACTATTCTCTGTGTAGTATTTCATGTTGTAGTGTGGTGTATGTCATGTAATTTGGGTATGTGTAGTTTGCATGGGAGAGTAGCGAGGTAGTTTCAAAAGATTAGTGGGTTATGCTTGTTCCTTCGGTACCGCTCGGTCTGGAGGAAAGTTTCGTGATGATGATTGTGAGAGTCGAAGTGTGAGGTATAATAAAAGATCCACCATCCTATCCAGAAAGTGCACTGTAGCATTAAAATAATTACGAGACCATAATATAGAGATTCACCATTGTAAAGCCATGCCCACTGGGTGGAATTTCTCATGTGTTATTGTTGTAGGTTGTAGAATTTGTGTGTTTAGGTTAGAGAATTTATCGGAATAAATAAGATAGTGAAAAGAAAAAGATTGGTGGATTTTTCCTTCGAATTGTATGTTGTCATAATGTCCCGAATTTATAATGTGTGCGCCATTCATATCCAGTGCGGTGGCCACGTGTTGACAAAAGCCGTTAAATAAAAGACAAAAAGAAAATGTGGTATTGCCAGTGCGTAGTGTACAGTCAGTTCTGTAAATTACTGATAGTCAGATGCGTGTTTCCGTTGCGTATTAAACAAATAGGAGGATAACTGGTAACTTAAGTGTGAGTACTAGAGTTCATGTTACTCGATAAATAAGAATGAATCCACTCGCTTGGCAGATCACTCATCTTGCAGGCCTGACTGCTTGATGCCGCAGTATGAGCAAGGCATGTGGGTGCCTCTCAGCGGAAATTCAGATAAAGAATATAATTGGTATGTTACTGACTGAGGATTGTGCATTCAACAATATTACATCTGTATTCAAGCCATTTGCAGACTAATAATTATAGTTTTGCAAGTCCTATGTTTTTAGGTTAGTTAGTACCTCCAAATACACTCCTGGAAATTGAAATAAGAACACCGTGAATTCATTGTCCCAGGAAGGTGAAACTTTATTGACACATTCCTGGGGTCAGATACATCACATGATCACACTGACAGAACCACAGGCACATAGACACAGGCAACAGAGCATGCACAATGTCGGCACTAGTACAGTGTATATCCACCTTTCGCAGCAATGCAGGCTGCTATTCTCCCATGGAGACGATCGTAGAGATGCTGGATGTAGTCCTGTGGAACGGCTTGCCATGCCATTTCCACCTGGCGCCTCAGTTGGACCAGCGTTCGTGCTGGACGTGCAGACCACGTGAGACGACGCTTCATCCAGTCCCAAACATGCTCAATGGGGGACAGATCCGGAGATCTTGCTGGCCAGGGTAGTTGACTTACACCTTCTAGAGCACGTTGGGTGGCACGGGATACATGCGGACGTGTATTGTCCTGTTGGAACAGCAAGTTCCCTTGCCGGTCTAGGAATGGTAGAACGATGGGTTCGATGACGGTTTGGATGTGCCGTGCACTATTCAGTGTCCCCTCGACGATCACCAGTGGTGTACGGCCAGTGTAGGAGATCGCTCCCCACACCATGATGCCGGGTGTTGGCGCTGTGTGCCTCGGTCGTATGCAGTCCTGATTGTGGCGCTCACCTGCACGGCGCCAAACACGCATACGACCATCATTGGCACCAAGGCAGAAGCGACTCTCATCGCTGAAGACGACACGTCTCCATTCGTCCCTCCATTCACGCCTGTCGCGACACCACTGGAGGCGGGCTGCACGATGTTGGGGCGTGAGCGGAAGACGGCCTAACGGTGTGCGGGACCGTAGCCCTGCTTCATGGAGACGGTTGCGAATGGTCCTCGCCGATACCCCAGGAGCAACAGTGTCCCTAATTTGCTGGGAAGTGGCGGTGAGGTCCCCTACGGCACTGCGTAGGATCCTACGGTCTTGGCG
Organism: Schistocerca serialis cubense; assembly: GCF_023864345.2. Lineage (NCBI taxonomy): Eukaryota > Metazoa > Arthropoda > Insecta > Orthoptera > Acrididae > Schistocerca > Schistocerca serialis. The sequence continues at coordinate 667,516,572 of NC_064641.1, read as the reverse complement.
TGCATCCGTGCGTCGCTGCGGTCCGGTCCCAGGTCGACGGGCACGTGCACCTTCCGCCGACCACTGGCGACAACATCGATGTACTGTGGAGACCTCACGCCCCACGTGTTGAGCAATTCGGCGGTACGTCCACCCGGCCTCCCGCATGCCCACTATACGCCCTCGCTCATAGTCCGTCAACTGCACATACGGTTCACGTCCACGCTGTCGCGGCATGCTACCAGTGTTAAAGACTGCGATGGAGCTCCGTATGCCACGGCAAACTGGCTGACACTGACGGCGGCGGTGCACAAATGCTGCGCAGCTAGCGCCATTCGACGGCCAACACCGCGGTTCCTGGTGTGTCCGCTGTGCCGTGCGTGTGATCTTTGTACAGCCCTCTCGCAGTGTCCGGAGCAAGTATGGTGGGTCTGACACACCGGTGTCAATGTGTTCTTTTTTCCATTACCAGGAGTGTATGTGTTGCAAGTGTAAGCCATTAATGCTTATTTTCCATTGGGCAGCAGGCCAGGTATTGAAGTGTGAATGCTTAGGTGCTAAACGGTAAGTCTATACTGACAGGTGTAGTTAATTAGTGTTGCAGCTACAACCATGCAGGACACATCAGGTGGTAAAGATTTTTACGTGTTAAAGGGAAGACTATTCGAAACAGAAAAAAAACAATCAACATACTAAGGTGAAACATATAAAAATATCTGCACTTATATCCGTTGCACAGATAGTACCTAAAATTTTAATTTTAATCAAGGCTGTGGCCGGCGCTGGAGATGGAACATTCACAGAGATCAAAATTAAGAATGGCAAATTTCGGCCTTTAGGAAGAGAGTGGCTATATTTTTAAACTGTCAATTTGTTGTGTTTGCGTATATGAATAAAATCTGCCTACCATGTTACATCAATGAAAACACAGAAAACAGAAGTGTCTTTATTTAAAAACGCACATCAGTGCTGCCATCCATCATTTCATTATGAAGCATAGGAAACATAAGATCTCTTACACTTTCTACTGACATAAAAGCTTTATCGTATAGCATTGGCAGATTTATAAGATTCTTTCCTGACAACTGTTGCCTACAGGTAAGGATCGCCACTGAACTTTTTATGAAAGACTCGGACAAATATTTCGACATGGCATAACAAATGTGAGCCGTGTGCGCCCTGCGTTCATGCCATTTGTTCTCTGGCATTTTGTCACAAGGAGTGGCTTCTTGTTTCTTCCTTACTTACTGGTGTAACGAAGTTGCTGGCTTGCCTCCTAGAGTGGCAGCAGCAGCGCTTATCGATGGTAGTACTGTCATACTATCTTTGGTGTGACCGCTAGTATTTCCGGGTGGTGGCGGTGCATGTGGTAGTCAGTCGGCTGGGACGGAGCAGCGATGAACTCTCTGCGGCGCGTGGCCAGGCCGGCACTGCTGGCACCGTGCGTTCGCTGTCGGATCATGAGGCGGTAGCTGTGAGAGCAACAAAGTTCGTTGCCCACAGAGTCTGGACGCTGAAGTTGAGTGATCAGTTAACCTGTTATGAAACCTCAACTATTCTGACATCTCTTTGTTCATTGGCGGGTTGTTGGTCGCTGGGCTGCTTGGGATAGCAGCAACGTATGATGTGTTGGAGTTGGCAGAACCTTGCAGCCGTCTTCCTATATTGTGATTAATTATTAAATTGACTGTTACTTGCCAGTGAAGCGCACCAGGGGTATTTTATGCCCGGTGGCCGTTAACACCCCAGTCACCCCCCCTAGTCGTCAGTGTAGTTTTCCAGCAGTGTACCCTTCCTCATCGTGTTGATGATTACTGGAACAGCATGTAGTTCGACGGCCTTTTAAGTTGTTTGGTTCATATTTTGCTTACAGAGGTTATTGTTCCCTTGGCTGTTTTTAGACGCCAATTTCTGAAGGTTTAGTGCTGTTCGTATCCTCGTCCTCGGCCGATATTTTACATAATTGTGCCGTTGGTCGGACGGAAGGGAATTGGTTAAATTGTTGGTCGGTCCTTGGACCGTCCCTAGTTTGGGTTACCATCCGATTATTTAACTTCAACCCTTGGTTGCCTGTCTCACCGCACCTTACGTTTGAGCTACCTTCTCAGGCTGCCCCTTGGAACGCTTATGAGCACCACTTGTTCTTTTTGTTTTAGATTGTGATTTTCATTTTAGTTCGAAGAATTGTGCGAGGCCTCCGGCCGTGTATTAATTGTGTTCTTTCTTTTAAAAATTTTGCATACAGGCCTTCAGTCATGTTAAATTAAAATGTTGAAGATTGATTTTTTTAAAATATTTTTTCCTTAAAAATGGTTCTATCTGAAATTGTTTGTAATCCAGGCCCTAAGTCACTAGTTGTTCGATGTGTTATTGTGGCCTTCAGCCGAGGATTTACGTGAACCCCATTTAATAGGGCCTTAGGGCCTTCACCCTGGTGTACTCTTTAAAGGAAATTTTTTTTACACTACTGGCCTTTAAAATTGCTACACCACGAGGATGATGTGCTACAGGCGCGAAATTTAACCGACAGGAAGAAGATGCTGTGATATGAAAATGATTAGCTTTTCAGAGCAAGCATACACGGTTGGCGCCGGTGGCGACACCTACAACGTGCTGACATGAGGAAAGTTTCCAACCGATTTCTCATACACAAACAGCAGTTGACCGGCATTGCCTGGTGAAACGTTGTTGTGATGCCTCGTGTAAGGAGGAGAAATGTGTACCATCACGTTTCCGACTTTGATAAAGGTCGGACTGTAGCCTATCGCGATTGCGCTTTATCGTATCGCGACATTGCTGCTCGCGTTGGTCGAGATCCAATGAGTGTTAGCAGAATATGTAATCGGTGGGTTCAGGAAGGTAATACGGAACGCCGTGCTGTATCCCAACGGCCTCGTATCACCAGCAGTCGAGATGACAGGCATCTTATCCGCATGGCTGTAACGGATCGTCCAGCCACGTCTCGATCCCTGAATCAACAGATGCGGACGTTTGCAAGACAACAACCATCTGCACGAACAGTTCGACGACGACGTTTGCAGCAGCATGGACTATGAGCTCGGAGACCATGGCTGCGGTTATCCTTGACGCTGCATCAGAGACAGGAGCGCCTGCGATGGTGTACTCTACGACGAACCTGTGTGCACGAATGGCAAAATGTAATTTTTTCAGATGAATCCAGGTTCTGTTTACAGCATCATGATGGTCGCATCCGTGTTTGGCGACATCGCGGTGAACGCACATTGGGAGTGTGTATTCGTCATCGCCATATTGGCGTATCACCCGGCGTGATGGTATGGGGTGCATTGGTTACACGTCTCGGTCACCTCTTGTTCGCATTGACGGAACTTTGAACAGTGGACGTTACATTTCAGATCTGTTACGGCCCGTGGCTCTACCCTTCGATTCGATCCCTGAGAAACCCTACATTTCAGGAGGATAATGCACGACCGCACGTTGCAGTTCCTGTACGGGCCTTTCTGGATACAGAAAATGTTTGACTGCTGCCCTGGCCAGCACATTCTCCAGATCTCTCACCAACTGAAAACGTCTGGTCAATGGTGGCCGAACAACTCGCTCGTCACAATACGCCAGTCACTGCTCTGGATGAACTGTGGTATCGTGTTGAAGCTGCATGGGCAGCTGTACCTGTACACGCCATCCAAGCTCTGTTTGACTCAATGCCCAGGTGTATCAAGGCCGTTATTATGGCCAGGGGTGGTTGTTCTGCATACTGATTTCTCAGGATCTATGCACCAAATTGCGTGAAAATGTAATGACATGTTAGTTCTAGTATAATATATTTGTCCAATCAATACCCGTTTATCATCTGCATTTCTTCTTGGTGTAGCAATTTTAATGGCCAGTAGAGTGTAAGAAGGAAGGGGTTTATTTTAAATTGTTTGTCTGCTTGTTGTTTAGGCTTTTAGCCGTTATTTCTAATTTGTTGGTTCAAATGGCTCTGAGCACTATGGGACTCAACTGCTGAGGTCATAAGTCCCCTAGAACTTAGAACTACTTAAACCTAACTAACCTAATGACAACCCACACATCCATGCCCGAGGCAGGATTCGAACCTGCGACCGTAGCGGTCGCGCGGTTCCAGACTATAGCGCCAGAACCGCTCGGCCACCAGCGGCCGGCTTCTAATTTGTTTTTGGCCTTCAGCCAGTTAGTATTTCTCTAATTAGGCTTTTGGTCGTTCTGTTTTAAGTTTAAAAAAAAGTCTTGGTTAGAAAAAAATGTTTAGTAATGTGTTTTATTTATAGTTGACCTTCAGACGTGTAGTGTAGACCTTCAGCTGATAATTGTTTTCAATTGCATTTTTTTAAAATTTTAGCTTCTTTTTTAATAGCTTCTGATTTCTAAGCCAGGCCTTGAGGCATTCTTATTTTGGCTGTGGTTTTGGGCCTTCAGCCCAGAAAGCTTCTCAAGTTTTCTTTAACTAGGCCTTCAGCCGCATTTTCTAATTGTGATCTTTTAAAGCAATGTGTAAATAAGTGGTTCTTAGAAAAATAAAGTTGTGTGTTTGATTGTGCAACTCTCAGTAACTGTTTACGGCCATATCCACTATCGTAACCTTATCCTGTGCCCTCTTTGTGTACCAACCAACTAGGTTTCAAATGGCAGCCCCCATTAAAAGTCCATATATGTAGGACATTGTCTGTAACAAAGAGAAAGATTCGATGGTAACTGATTATTTGATTAGGGTTGAACTTCTTGAGCACGTCACCTTTTATAAGTACTTTGAGGAAATACTAAGACGTAATATGAAATTATACGATCACGAAAAATCGTTATTCCGGCAGGCGGCTACAGGACTCAGAGTTGATGAAGGAGTTCTGAGAAGAACTAATGCACCTGGAAAGAAAACCGCTATTGATTCCAGTTCAACCGTATCAACTATGGTTGAAAACAGACTTCGAACGTTGAGCCGCGCTACTCGAATCGTGTCACGTTGGTATGGATTACACTATAGTGTAACACAAATACTACACTACTGGCCATTAAAATTGCTACACCAAGAAGAAATGCAGATGATAAACGGGTATTCATTGGACAAATATATTATACTAGAACTGATATGTGATTACTTTCTCACGCAATATGGGTGCATAGATCCTGAGAAATCAGTACCCAGGACAACCACCTCTGGCCGTAATAACGGCCTTGTTACGCCTGGGCATTGAGTCAAACAGAGCTTGGATGGCGTGTACAGGTACAGCTGACCATGCAGCTTCAACACGATACCACAGTTCATCAAGAGTAGTGAATGGCGTATTGTGACGAGCCAGTTGCTCGATTACCATTGACCAGACGTTTTCACTTGGTGAGAGATCTAGAGAATGTGCTGGGCAGGGCAACAGTCGAACATTTTCTGTATCCAGAAAGGCCCGTACAGGACCTGCAACATGCGATCGTGCATTATCCTGCTGAAATGTACGGTTTCGCAGGGATCGAATGAAGGATAGAGCCATGGGTCGTAACACATCTGAAATGTAACGTCCACTGTTCAAAGTGCTGTCAATGCGAACGAGAGGTGATCGAGACGTGTAACTAATGGCACCCCATACCATCACGCCGGATGATACGCCAGTATGGCGATGACGAATACAAGCTTCCAATGTGCGTTCACCGCAATGACGCCAAACACGGATGCAGCCATCTTGATGCTGTAAACAGAACCTGGATTCAACCGAAAAAATGACGTTTTGCCATTCGTGCACCCAGATTCGTCGTTGAGTACAGCATCGCAGGCGCTCCTGTGATGCAGCGTCAAGGGTAGCCGCAGCCGTAGTCTCCGAGCTGATAGCCCATGCTGCTGCAAACGTCGTCGAACTGTTCGTGCAGATGTTTGTTGTCTGGCAAACGTCCCCATCTGTTGACTCAGGGATCAAGACGTGGCTGCACGATCCGTTACAGCCATGCGGATAAGATGCCTGTCATCTCGACTGCTAGTGATACGAGGCCGTTGGGATCCAACACGGCGTTCCGTATTACCCTGCTGAACCCTTCGATTCCATAGTTTGCTAACAGTCATTGGATCTCGACCAACGCGGGCAGCAATGTCGCGATACGATAAAGCGCAATCGCGATAGGCTACAATCCGACCTTTATCAAAGTCGTAAACTTGATGGTACGCATTTCTCCGTCTTACACTTGGCATCACAACAACGTTTCACCAGGCAACGCCGGTCAACTGCTGTTTTTGTATGAGAAATCGGATGGAAACTTTCCTGATGTCAGTACGTTGTAGGTGTCGCCACCGGCACCAACCTTGTGTGAATGCTTTGAAAAGCTAATCATTTGTATATCACAGCATCTTCGTCCTGTCGGTTATATTTCGCGTCTGTAGCACGTCATCTTAGTGGTGTAGCAATTTTAATGGCCAGTAGTGTAATTTCTGGGTCTGCCTTTTACGGTGTACTGTGCAATGCCCTTCCTGATCTGAAGTAAAAGATACAGCTACGGGCCACAGTTGTATGAAATGGAAGATAAGTATTCACATTTGTGACGACGATTAGATTTTAGGTGCTCGATTTACTGGTAACACTTGAAAATTTGTGCTAGATCGGGACTCGAACTCAGATTTCCCACCTTATGCAGCTGGTATCCTTAAGCGTTCGGCTATTTGAGAAAACCTCCCAGACCATCTGAAACAGCAATATGTCACCGTGTGTCCACTTCCTCCATTCGCAGACTTGCTGTGCTTCTCCCTCAGGGGGAGACTTGGTTGGTTCAAATGGCTCTGAGCACTATGGGACTCAACTGCTGAGGTCATTAGTCCCCTAGAACTTAGAACTAGTTAACCCTAACTAACCTAAGGACATCACAAACATCCATGCCCGAGACAGGATTCGAACCTGCGACCGTAGCGGTCTTGCGGTTCCAGACTGCAGCGCCTTTAAGCGCACGGGGGGGGGGGGGGGGGGGAGACTTATTTATTATTGTTGCTACCTGTCTACGCATGCAGTACTATCCCGCATAGGATACTGCGTAGTACAGGGTGACATTTACTGAAATATATATGGAATAAGAGCGTCATAACTTCTGAACGGTTTGCGTTATGACGTTCAAACTGGATTGTTGGGCGCATGCATGGTTTGGTTTAGCGATGAAGCCCACTTTCATTTGGATGGGTTCGTCAAAAAGCAAAATTGGCGCATTTGGGGGACTGAGAAACCGCATTTCGCTATCGAGAAGTCTCTTCGCCCTCGACGGATGACTTTATAGTGCGCAATGTCCAGTTACCGAATAATCGGTGCGATATTCATTGATGATGGCACGGTGACTACCGAAGCTTACGTGAAGTTTTTGGAAGGTGATGTCATCCCCATTATGCAAAGAAACCCTGATTTCGACAACATGTGTGTCATGCAAGTCAGCTGGAGAGTGTCCTGGAGGAGCACTTTGGGGACCGTATTCTGGCTCTGGGGTACCCACAGGGCACAGGCATGGGCCTCGATTGGCCGCCATATTCTCCGGATCGGTACACATGCGACTCTTGTTGTGGGGCTATAGTGAAAACAAGGTGTACAGCAATAACCCCAAGACTATTTCTAAGCTGCATTCAGAAGGTCATCGACAGCATCGATGTTCCGACACTTCAGCGGATCATGCAGAATTTTCCTATTCGTGTGCGCCACATCATCGCCAATGATGGCAGGCCTATCGAACATGTAATCGAATGTCTGTAGTGACGTTTACATATCGAATAAAGTGTGTTCACGCCGTAGTTCAATAATTGTCAATCTCACTCCGTAAAATATACACTCTGCAAGTTAGTATTACATGGTTCAAATGGCTCTGAGCACTATGGGACTTAACATCTATGGTCATCAGTCCCCTAGAACTTAGAACTACTTAAACCTAACTAACCTAAGGACATCACACAACACCCAGTCATCACGAGGCAGAGAAAATCCCAGACCCCGCCGGGAATCGAACCCGGGAACCCGGGCGCGGGAAGCGAGAACGCTACCGCACGACCACGAGCTGCGGACTGGTATTACATGATAGACAGTCTGCGACAGTAATAAAAAAGACTCTCTTGGTGTGGGAAACACAGCAACTGTGCGAGTGCACAGTGAACAGTGACATACGGGGGTTTGGGACAGTCCGGGAGGCCTACTTAGATAGCCGAAGTAGTTAAGACGAAGGCTCGCGTGATACGGAAATTCCAGGTTCCAGTCCAGGTTCGGCACAAATTTTCATGTGTTACCAATACGGAATACGTATATGTGTAGATGTATAGATGGCGCATGGCCGGCCGATGTGACCGAGCGGTTCTCGACGCTACAGTCTGGAACCGCGCGACCACTACGGTCGCAGTTTCGAATCCTGCCTCGGGCATGGATGTGTGTGATGTCGTTAGGTTAGTTAGGTTTAAGTAGTTCTAAGTCTAGGGGACTGATGACCTCAGATGTTAAGTCCCCCAGTGATTTGAGCCATTTGAACCATCTACAGGTTCATCTAAGGAAATGTCGGAAATTTTTGCAAAGAAGTTTCCTGGCGTTTCCACACCAACAGTAAGCAGTATACAGGATATGATGACAAAGTGGTGTACTACAACTACAGAGCCCCGTCCGTTCGTATACCCGCTGTGATCGCGTATATCGAGCACAAACGATAAAGAGTCCAAAGAAGTGAATCGTGAATTGTCGCAACAAGTGAACGTTTCGCGTAGTCCTTGTCAAAGTATTTTACACCGCGAGGGGATGAAGCCCTACAAAGCGACGTGTATCCAAGAACTGCTGGAGGATAAGGCAAGATGTGTGAATTAATGTACGTGGCTATTTCAAACAATTAAGAGTGGAATGTTGGGTCCGCTGCTATATTTCATGACTAACGAAGGGTTGTTCGTCTGACAGGACATGTGAACTACCAGAACACCATATACTTGTAAGAGGTTCATGACTAAGGAATTAATTGCTAGCGCACTCGAGCAGATGTAATTCCAATGGATTGCTCACGCGCTGCCTGCGATATGTAAGCTACAAGAGAATCTCAGACCAGAGAGCAGTGTTGGCTGCAGTAGGAGCTGTGTGGCGGTAGTAGTGGTAGTAACGAGCAGTCTGGTGTATGGAGTTGGCTGGGCCGGTCGTGGGGAGCGATGGCGGTGCCTGAGCGATGTAGTATAAGGTAAAAGCAGCCTCGCGCATATGTACTATTGTTATATCAAGTCCCATGTACGTGTTTTTTAAGAAAATCTCTTAATACTAATCCTTCTTATAAAAATTAGCTTTTGACAATCATTCATCTCAATATAAGGAATTTACTAATTTCTCCACTCCATGGACATCCCGATTATTGTAAAGAAAAATCAGTTGTTTCTTTTTATACTTGACAAATCTATCGGCCAGCATTGCACTGGGATGTGCCAGAAAAATTTCGTATAGGAGCAGATCTATATGCGTTATCCGGCGGCTTCATTGAGGTAAGAATTTTCACTTTATTCAGCATGATCTTTCATGGCCATGACGCAGCACTGCTGACATCCAAATTTACCAGTTTAAATTCAGAGTCAGTCAATTATTGAAAGGTTATAAGTGACTCGCAATTTTATTGAGAGGTTAGTCACATATTATTATTGGTAGGTTACGGAATTTATCTATTGGTAGGTTATACTAAATGTGAATGTTATACGTATTTTTACTGTTGGGGGGTATTTTAACTGTGTTACGCTGAATGTGAATGAATGCTACACATTATATATTTTTATCTGTTGGGAGGTTACACTGAAAGTGAATTATATATATGTTGGCAGGTTACGCTCAATGTGAATGATACACAATTATTTTTTACTGTTGGGTGGTTACATACCGGTCAACAGAAAAACCACATACAATTAATGAGGAATCTCTTCACGGTGAAAAAACCGGAGTGTGACGTGCCGTGTCAGGAAATCAGATTGCGGGTTCCATACTTTTGGAAACAACAGTAAGCAATGCTGTGTATATGAGAATCTTTGAGGAATTTTACGGTCAGTTGACCCACCCTGAACGTGTGTACACCGTCTTTCAACCGGCTGGCAAGTCCTGTCACATTTCACGCGAGTCAATCTCACGAAGGCTGGACTGCAGCAGAAGATGTGTCCAACGCCTTCGAGGACCTAATCACTTGTGATTTTTATTTATTTATTTATTTATTTTTGTAAAGGAAAAGTCTACGATGTCAACAACGTTAGAAAACTTGAAGCACAATATTCGTAATGAGATATTGAGAACTGATGCGGCAGCAGCGCAGAAAGAGTTTTGGTGCCACAAGGATTTGTGTTTCGCGAGAGTGGAATTCTCCAACTCTCCCAAGACAGACTGATATTTCACGCGTCGTTTGTTCAGAAAAATTAATTTAATACGAGCGACTTATTTTTTTCTGTAGCACAGACCTGATACTCCAGTCCAGATGACGTTAGTTGTTTTCGAATTCAATGTACTCTCCGACCAGACTCGAAATTTCAAAGAAGGCGGATTTGAGACAGCACTTAGAGGGGGGGCGAGCGTATTTGAGCATTTCGAGTAAGGAGAGCGTTGTTTGTAGAGGAAAGAAAGCTCAGCAGACTTTGTGGCGTGTATATTTAATGGAGCCCCATTTATTATGCAGGAGGAGGCGCCTGGAGAGCGACGCATTAGTGAGCCTGTATTAGCGTCTTAGGCGGGCGGCGACATCAGTCGGAATAAGTTATGCCGGCCTTGCGGCGCCGATCGAGGAGTGCCACACACTCAGGGTCATCACTCACCAGCAGGCGGCGAACAGCAAGATGGGATGGGAAGGCGTCGATCTCTGAGGTAACTCTGCCAGCACCGATGTCAGCCGAGGTACCACTTGACACAATACTTTGCATCAAGCATTTTTCCGATACACTGATGGTAGGACAAGCGCGACATTCTTCTCATCAAGTTTTCATTACAAATAGATTCTTGTTACACTACTGGCCATTAAAATTGCTACACCCCGAAGATGACGTGCTACAGACGTGAAATTTAACCAACAGGAAGAAGATGTTGTGATATGCAAATGATTAGCTTTTCAGAGCATTCACACAAGGTTGGCGCCGGTGGCGACACCTACAACATGCTGACATGAGGAAAGTTTCCAACCGATTTCTCATACACAAACAGCAGTTGACCGGCGTTGCCTGGTGAAACGTTGTTGTGATGCCCCGTGTAAGGAGGAGAAATGTGTACCATCACGTTTCCGACTTTGATAAAGGTCGGATTGTAGCCTATCGCGATTGTCCTTTATCGTATTGCGACATTGGCTCTCGCGTTGGTCGAGATCCAGTGACTGTTAGCAGAATATGGAATCGGTGGGTTCAGGAGGGTAATACGGAACGCCATGCTGGAACCAAACGGCCTCGTATCACTAGCAGTCGATATGACAGGCATCTCATCCGCAAGGCTGTAACGGATCGTGCAGCTAAGTCTCGATCCCTGAGTCAACAGATGGGGACGTCTGCAAGACAACAACCATCTACTCGAACAGTTCGACGATGTTTTCAGCAGCATGGACTATCATCTGGCAGACCATGGCTGCGGTTACCCTTGACGCTGCATCACAGACAGGAGCGTCTGCGATGGTGTACTCAACGACGAACCTGGGTGCACGAATGGAATAACCTCATTTTTTCGGCCAGGTTCTGTTTACAGCATCATGATAGTCGTATCCGTGTGGTGGTGAACCCACATTGGAAGTGTGTATTCGTCATCGCCATACTGGCGTATCACCCGGCGTGATGGTATGGGGAGCCATTGGTTACGCGTCTCGGTCACCTCTTGTTAGCATTGACGGCACTTTGAACAGTGGACGTTACATGTCAGATGTGTTACGACCCGTGGCTCTACCCTTCATTCGATCCCTGCGAAACCCTACATTTCAGCAGGATAATGCACGACCGCATGTTGCAGATCCTGTACGGGCCTTTCTGGATACAGAAATGTTCGACTGCTGCCCTGGCCAGCACATTCTCCAGATCTCTCACCAATTGAAAACGTCTGGTCAATGGTGACCTAGCAACTGGCTCGGCACATATGCCAGCACTACTCTTGATGAACTGTGGTATCGTGTTGAAGCTGCATGGGCAGCTGTACCTGTACACGCCATCCAAGCTCTGTTTGACTCAATGCCCAGGCGTATCAAGGCCGTTATTACGGCCAGAGGTGGTTGTTCTGGGTACTGATTTATCAGGATCTATGCACCCAAATTGCGTGAAAATGTAATCACATGTCATTTCTAGTATAATATATTTGTCCAATGAATACCCGTTTATCATCTGCATTTCTTCTTGTTGTAGCAATTTTTAAGGCCAGTAGTGTATTTATCAACCCACAGCAGTGTTAAAGATGTTTATAATTTAATCACATAATCATCGCAGGCCTTCTACGCGACTTTTTACCACAAGTTAAACTTGAGATCCATATTACAACTTGCTGTTTGGGACGTCGATTTGTCAAGACTCAGGAGTGGGTATCCAAAGTGGAATTCTTAAATAAGAACAAGAAGATTTTCTGAATAGAGGACATATACACAATAATAGAGAATAATTCGCGATACGGAGTGCACCCTTAAGCGGTGTGGCCAGGCAGCCATTGGGTTCTAGGAGGATGTACTGATGCATTTTGTCGGCCCAGGAGGAAAAAATGTGTAGTGACTGATTTATTATACACTGACGAAAATGGAAAGTGTGACACCTTTCCCGAATGATAGCGAACTAATATTCCAGTATTTCTTCGGATGTAGAGTGTGTTGATTAAACCGTCGTCCTTAAATAAGCAAACTTTCGGTATTTTACTGCAGAAAAAGAATCATGAGATGACGAAGACTGGAGTGCAAACATAATGTCTACTGATTGTGTCTAGCGGTGGAGGAGCGTCTGCGGTAGAGTTAGCAACACAGCTTGCCCCGGGGATACATACCTGCATCTGAACGCTATTTTCGGACTTTGAGAAAAGTTCTGTCATTGGCTTTAGGGACATGGGAGACGGAAAACTTTCTGTTCACGGATCAGAATGGTTTCAGAAAGCATAGGTGGTGTGAAACTAAGCTTGCCCTTTTCTCAAATGATATATTGCGAACTATTGATGGATGGTAACAGACAGAATCCATATTCTTAGATTTTCTGAAAGCATTTGACATCGTGCTCCACTGCAGACTATTAACGAAGGCACGAGCATATAAAACAGGTTGCCAGATATACGAGTGGCTCGAAGACGTTTTGAGTAACAGAACCCAGTACGCTGTCCTCGACGATAAGTGTTCACTAAGACATAAATATCATTAGGGAATGCCCAGGGATGTGTGCTAGGAGAGCTGATATTTTCTATATGCATGTATTGATTATCCAAAACATTATGACCACCTGCTTAATACACAGATCAAACAAGCTTTTGCATCACCCCCCCCTTCCCAAGACTCTGAAAATAGACGTCGACTGTGGATATTGTACCACAGACACAGTCCCTTTGTCTGCTGTTCAGAGATGTCACTAAACCCGCCCAAAGATGTAAACCACCATGCATGAGCAGCGCCTATTAGACGGACGGAGTCCGACATCCGATCAGTTCCAATCATTCCACCAGGAAGGAGGTGAACGGCTCGTTTTGTCTGTAGTTCAACCATGGCTACCGCGGTTCCATAGCGTCTGCATTATTACTTTGTGCCAGGAAGGGCTCTCAACAAGGAAAGTGTCCAGGCATCTCGGAGTGAACCAAAGAGATGTTGTTCGGACATGGAGGAGATACAGAGAGACAAGAACTGTCGATAACATGCCTCCCTCAGGCTGCACAAGGGCTACTACTGCAGTGCATGACCGCCACCTACAGATTATGGCTTGGAGGAACCCTGACAGCAATGCCACCATGTTGAATAATGGTTTTTGTGCAGCCACAGGTCGTCGTGATACAACTCAAACTGTGCGCAATAGGCTGCATAATTCACAACTTCACTCCCGGCGTCCATGGCGAGGTCCATCTCTGCAAGCACGACACCAAGCAGCGTGGTACAGATGGTCCCAGCAACATGGCGAATGGTCCGCTCAGGATTGGCATCATGTCCTTTCATCGGTGAGTGGCGCATATGACTTCAACCAGACAGTCGTCGGAGATTTGTTTGGAGGCAACCTTGTCAGGCTGAACGCCTTAGACACACCGTCCAGCGAGTGCAGCAAGGTGGAAGTTTCATTCTGTTTTGGCGTGGCATTGTGTGGGGCCGACGTATGCCACTGGTGGTCATGTAAGGTGCCGAAATGGCTGTACGATACGTGAATGCCATCCTCCGACCGATAGTGCAACCATATCGGCAGCATATTGGTGAGGCATTCATCTTCATGGACGACAATTTGCGCACCCATCGTGCACATCTTGTGAATGGCTTCCTTCAAGATAACGACATCGCTCGACTCGAGTGCCCAGCATGTTCTCCAGACATGAACCCTATCTAACATGCCTGGGATAGATTGAAAAGGATTGTTTATGGACGACGTGACACGCCAACCCCTCTGAGGGATACACGCTGAATGGCCGTTGGTGAGTGGGACAATCTGGACCAACAGTGCCTTGATGAACTTATGGATAGTATGCCTCGACTAATACAGGCACGCATCAGTGCAAGAGGACGTGCTGCTGGGTGTTAGAGGTACCGGTGTGTACAGCAGTCTGGACCACCACCTCTGAAGGTCTCACTGTGTGGTACTGTACTGTGCGGAACCGGGGACCTAGAAACGACGGAGAGGCTTCGACCTCGCCGTAGCCCTCAGTGATTCACAGCCCCACAACCGGCTCCGGCAGCCCACTCACCCCATCCCCCGGTGTTGTGCGGTTCGGCCCCAGTGGACCCCCCCCCCCCCCCCACAACACCCCTCCTCGGGGAGTGTCTCACACAAGACGAGTGTAACCCCAATGTTTGCGTGGTAGCGTTATTAAGTTATTACGGTGTATGGTGTACGAGTACGTGGAGAAAGTGTTTGCGCAGCAATCGCCGACAAAGCGCAACTGAGGCGAAATGAAGGGAACCAACCCGCATTCGCGAAGCAGATGGAAACCGCCTTAAAATCATCCGCAGAGTGGTCGGCACTCCGGACCTGGACACTAATCCCCCGGGCCGATTCGTGCCTGGGACCAGCATGCCTTCCCGCCCGGAAATCAATGCGTTAGACCGCACGGCTAACCGAGCGGGCTCGGTGTATGATGGTTCAACATGCAAAGTGTGGTTTTCATGAGGAATAAAAAGGGCGGAAATAATGTTTATTTTGCTCTCTACTCCAATGTTCTGTTCAGGATCCGGAACTCTCGGAACCGATGTGATGCAAAACTTTTTTTGATGTGTGTAGCTTGTTTGTCCGTCTTTGGAACGAAAGACGTCAATGATTCTGCCTATCAGAGAACCGACAATTTTTTGGTAGTTTTGCGGAGATGTCTGGTATTAGAAGTTCACGCTGAGGTCATGGAATCTTCTTAACTAACGGACCCCTAATTTGTGTACGTGATGGTGGCGCCATTCAGCGACCCAGATGGGCTCTATAGGGTTTACATCAGGCGATCTTGGTCACCGAGACATCAAAGTGAGTACACTATAATGGTCCTTAAACCACTGTAGCACGATTCTTGCTCCGAGACAATTCCATTGGTGAAAGAGGACACCGTCGTCGGGGAAACATAACGATGCAGATGGTTCGCAACGGTCAGCTTGTCTTCGATTTCTATCACAGTACCCATTCATGTGCAGGAGACTGTCTCTCATGGCATAACACTGTTCCCACCAGCCCGCGTCCGTGGCGCGCTGCACGTTTCGAGCCGCCGTTCACCTCGATAACTGCGTTTACGGAGACTACCATCAACCTAGTGCAGCAAAAATGTCATTCACCGCAACAGCCGACACGTTTCTATTCATTGACGGTCGAATCCTGATAATACCATGCCCACTGCAATCGCAATTGACAACGTCGTCCGGTCCACATGTGGACTTGTGGGAATAGTCTGCTGCCGAGCTCCAAGTTCAACAATGTACGATGAACCGTGTACTCCGAAACATTTGTTCGTACACCAGCTTCGTGCTCTTTTGGCAGAGATGCCACAGATCACTATCTATCCTAATTTACAGAGCAGACAAGTCTCCGAACCCCACGTTCTGTGAAGAGTAGTGGACATCCAAACATTTAGCGCCTAGTGGTAGTTTCACTGTCCTTCTACCTCTTTCCGTAGATGTTCACGCCAGTGGCACGTAAACATTCAACCAGCTTCCCCTTTTTACTCATTCACAGGCTCTGCGTAATAATGATCTGCTTTGTCAAAGTCACTTATCTCGATGGATTTCCCCATTCGCAATCCATATCTTCGTTGGGGTGATCTCCCGTCCGTGTCTGCTCCCCTTACATACATTTGTTACCCCATTAGCCAACCCTGCGGTGGGCAGTGGTCATAACATGTAAGTCTGCAGGCTTTCGTGGCCGTTGTCACTGAAGTTAAAATCTTCTGGGCTATTAGGCCGCGTCATGTTTCTTCTAAAGTGATCGACGTTTCGACCACTCTGATGCGATCTTCCTCAGGATCATCTGGTGTCTAATGCTGCTAGAAAATGATGCCAGTATATCGAGACAATGCGTAAAAAAGTTACACACAATAAGTTTGAACGGTTTCCAACGTCGTATCGATGTCTGTGATGGAGGAAGCAACTGATTCCACAAGTGTCCTTCGTCGGTTAGTGAGAGATGAAGTTCAGAAGGCACTTGGATTGCACGGCCAGTAAAAAACGGAGACACTTGAAGAGGTCATAAGGGAGGAAATGGAACAGACATTGGACCCAATCTCTCGTCCTTCATTTTCCTTTAAAACGGTAAAAAAGTCGAGATCCAGGCGGAGTTACGTTCCTACAATGCCGCATCAGGAACCTGTTTGGCCACCAAGGACAACTGACGTCTGGAGGACCCAGGATAACCAACCAGTATGTTTCCACTGCAGACGACCGGCACATGTGGTGCGCTATTGTCGAGAAAGGCGGCGGATATTTGATGACGCCCGCGCCAGAAGACAGCAGACCGATCTTAGCTGACGCCAACTCCGGGACTAAAGATGAACGAGAAGATCTGGGTGCAGGACAAGGTAGGTCACCACAGCCGCAAGCTAGCCAATGGAGAGGACGCTCCCCAACATGCCGATAAAGGTCTCCACCGACGTTTAGAAGTTCCAGCCGATCATCTAACCGCCGCAACCTGGAGAACTAAAGGGTGCGACCTTCCTTGGAGGTGAGGCCGCTAAAGAGAAAAATCCTCCACCGCCAATCACTACAGAAATGATAGGAAGCTACATCGACATCCTCATGGATGGCCGACCAGTCCAAGCTCTTGTGGACTCTGGAGCATCATATTCAGTCATTTCGGAGTAGTACCGTTGCCACTTGCAGAAAACCGTCACATCTCTGCTGAAGGTGGCTAATGGGAGATATGTAAAACCTGCAGGGAGATGTACCATTCGTGTGGTAATAGTGCTCATACACAGAATTCATCATCTTGCAAGAGTGTAGTCATGACGTCATTCTCGGATTGGACTTATTGAAAGATTCTCAGGCAATTATAAAGCGTGGTCGCTCGAAGATTATGCTACACGAGATGAGATACTGTGGGCAGGAAGATGCTCATCCGAGTGTGTGGAGACTGTGTGTGCTGGACGAAGTGATCATTACTGCAGTTAGCGCTAGAAAGGTAACTGTCACGTGTCATTCCATGCATCAACCCATGGATCTTGTAGTGGATTGTGAAGCATACCACTGAAGAATAACTTGGTCATCCCAGCCTCTGTCGTCTCGTTTAAGAACGGATTCAGTGATTTGTGGATAGTTAACTCTCGCCCAGAACCGCAGATCCTTCCAAGACGCATGTGCGTAGCATATGCAGAGCCGTTAACTAAAGAACAATTGAGCATCATAGAAACCTCCTATGCCGTGTCTGTGGGCGAAACTAGTGCTACCACTACGAGACAAGATCTTCTAGCTTGACTGTCACCATATCTCACTAAGGAACAACAGAAGAAGCTGCTTTCCATTCATCAAGAGTTCTCTGAATGCTTCAATCCACAGGTGAAGAGCAAATTAGACAAATCGACGGCGAAATAGCGGATTAGCACTGGAACCATCAACCAATAATCCAGGGAGCATACTGTGTGTCAGCAACGGAACGTCGAATAATTCGCGACGATGTAGAGAAAATAATGAAGAATGACATCATTCAGCCTTCGCAGAGCCAATGGTCGTCACCAGTGGTCCTTGTCAGGAAGAAGGATGGCAGTTGGCGCTTTTGTGTTGATTACAGGAATCTTAATAAGACAACTAAAAAGGACCTTTACCGTCTTGCATGAATTGACGATACATTAGTTTGTGTGAAGGGGGCTAAGTTTTTCTCAACCATGGACATGTAGTCGGGATGCTGGTAAATCGAAGTAGATGAGGCTGATCGTGAGAAAACTGCATTCATCACCCCTGAGAGCCTGTATGAGTTGAAGGTAATGCCATTTCGTTTGTGTAATGCACCAGCAAATTCTGAACGGATGATGGATAATCTTCTGAGGCACCTGAAGTGGACAAATTGTCTTTCTTATTTAGATGACATTATAGTGTTCTCAGAGACATTTTATGAACATATACAAAGACTAAGGTCCGTTCTTAAGTGTCTCCAACAAGGATGACTGAAACTTAATCCAAGAAAGTGTCTCTTTGGAGCAAAAGAACTCACAACACTTGGACACATTGTGTCAAACGAAGGTGTGCAGCCAGACCCAGAAAAGATGGAATCTATAACGGGATTTCCTATTCCTAAGAGTATTAGAGATGTGAGAAAGCCGGCCGGAGTGGCCGAGCGGTTCTAGGCGCTACAGTCGGGAACCGCGCGACCGCTACGGTCGCAGGTGCGAATCCTGCCTCCTGCATTGATGTGTGTGATGTCCTTTGGTTAGTTAGGTTTACGTAGTTCTAAGTTCTAGGGGACTGACCGCAGAAGTACTCAGAGCCATTTGAACAATTTTTGATGTGAGGAACTTCCTCGGATTATGTTCTTATTACCGTTATCAAAGATATTTGCATCAAAGCCAGGCCACTCCAAGAGTTGTTAAAAGCTGATGCTAAATTTATCTTGGGTGGTGCTCAACAAGGTTCTTTCGATGTGCTGAGAAAAGCTCTGAAGACTGACCCTGTACTTGGTCTGTATGATGAGAGAACACCTGCAGAACTACAAACAGATGCCAGCGAGTATGGTATCGGTGCTGTTCTGGTGCAAATTTCGGATGGAAAAGAGAAGGTTATAGCCTATGCTTCTAGGACACTTACAAAAGCCGAGAGAAACTACTCAACTACAGAAAGAGAATGTCATGCCGTGAACTGAACCATGTGCAAATTTCGACAGTATCTCTACGGAAGGCCATTCACAGTTGTTACAGACCATCACTCACTTTGTTGGTTGACAGTTCTTAAGGATCCAACAGGATGACTCGCCATGTGGGCACTACGTCTTCAAGAGTATGACATTATCATAGTGTACAAAAGTGGAAGAAAACACGAAGATGCCGACTGTCTCTGAAGAAACCCTGTGCTAGACCATCAAGACTTTGATGGAGACAGTGACTGTCTCGCTGCAGTCCAGGATATATCCGCTGAGCAGAAGAAGGAGGCCAAGATATCTCAAATTATGCTTGCCTTAAATCGGTCAGAGGATGTGAAAGGACAATTTAAGGTAGTTAATGGATTACTTTGCAAGAAAAACTTTGATCCGTTTGGAAAGAGGTGGCTACCAGTGATTCCTAAACACATGCGCTTAGATGTTCTACAGAAATTCAATGACACACCTGAGGCCGGACTTTTAGGATTTATTAAGACATACAATAGAATTCACAGGAGATATTTCTGGCCAGGTTTACTTAGGAGTGTCCGTCACTGCCTGTCGCACTGTCGAGAGTGCCAGAGGAGAAAGGCAGTTCCTCAGAAACCACCTGGCTAACTCATACCAATTCCACCAGCCGAAACGCCTTTCCAGCGTGTTGGGATTGACCTCCTCGGACGATTTCGAACGTCTGCTAGTGGCAATAGGTGGATTATTGTTTGCACCGATTATCTGACACGCTATGCCATTACAATAGCCGTGAAAACAGCCAAAGCATCCGAGGTAGCCAAATTCATCGTGGAAGGTACTGTATTAAAACACGGTGCCCCAAGGTCGTTGATTACGGATCGAGGGAATGTTTCTGAATCAAGTGTTGTGAAAGAGACAAACCGTCGGTGCAACATTACTCACCACATGACGACTGCCTACCAGCCGCAAACTAACGGGCTTACTGAACGCCTTGGCCGACGTGCTATCAATGTTCGTCAATGTTGAGCAGAGCAACTGGGATGAGATTCTAGCTTTCGTGGGGTTTGCCTACAACACCGCCAAACAAGAAACCACAGGATTTACGCCATTTTTCCTGGTGCATGGGCGTGAGGAGACTATGACGATGGACACTGTGTTTCCGTTACATTCTGATGACGTGGACGACGACTACATCGGCCAGGTGTTAACCAGAGCTGAGGAAGCTCGGCAGTTAGCTCGACTCTGCACGCTGTAGGCTCAAGAAAACGATCGCCGAAGCTATGACACGAGCCACCGCCCTGTTATCTACCAGCCTGGTGACCTCGTCTGGATCTTCACCCCTGTTCGGAAGGTTGGTCTTTCTGAGAGGCTACTCAGGCGCTACTTTGGACTTTATATGACAGTAAGACAGTTGCCTGATGTTACTTATGAAGTAGAAGACTTCGATGCCGACTCAAGACGACGAAAGATCAGAGATACGTCCACATCCTTCGGATGAATCCCTATAAGGATCCTGCAACCCCGTGTAAATTCGGAGCTCCAGAGACAGGCAAAAGGGGAAAGGTGACGAAGAGCGGAGCGGCAAAAGAAGTTCTAAGAAGATCCCCGCCAGGGCGGGAATCAGTCATTGGGAGTCGGAGTATGCAGGACCGATGACTCGTTCCCGGACTAGGAGGACGTAACACCGAGACGCTGTTCCCTTAAGGAGGGAGCAATGACAGAAGAAGCTGAGTAGCACCGTGGTGTAGTGGTTATGATGCTAAACTGTTTCATCGAGGGTCGTGAGTTCAAAACTCACCTGGACTGTGCAATGTTAATTTCAATATTCGGTTCGAGTACATTCTAGAAGTACCCATCATTGTACTGGAATGTTCTGTAGCTGTGAAGTTAGCGGTCGTGATTCATCTTATTACACCTTATTCTACGTGACAATATTAATTTTCTGTTACAGTGGCAAAAATAGTGGGAAGCATTAATAGAATATATTATTGACATACTGAAACAATATTATGTATTTATATAACCAACATCCAAGCTGAAAAACAACTAGTTCTATAACGGATAAGAAGAAGGAGAGCAAATAAAAAATTAAGCACAGAAAAAAATATTAATCTAACTGTTCACTCAGAAGTTACGTTCACTCACCTTACCTGTATCGTTCGTCAAGGCATTTATACTTATCGAATAAGTCGCTCATTTTGCTCAGAAGCTCTTAATACAACAAGGGAAACCTCATAATAGTTATTGATCATGTTTCTCTTTTTTTTTGTGCAGGGTTGAATGACATTATGCCCAAGATACAGATACACTGCATTGGGAACAATTGCATAGATATTCGACAATGTCACTAGTCATTTTTAAGTATGGGTCAGACTTCATAATTACTTCAAGAGCACTGGCAGCATCAAAATCATTCCGGCTCATTTCGTTTGTAATAAAAGGTGGACTTAAACAAGCTTCAGATATTAAATATTTGCATTCATAGGTAATTATGACATCTATTACTCATCTTCTTTTTTCAATTAATGGAGAAGTACGGTCCCAAGGTAGAAACAATAAACTTACGCTCTTCTGTTGTAAAATATCCCGTCAAAACGAGGAAGTTGTACAAAAGTACCACTGTTCAGTCATTGTTTCGCCTAAATCAAGGCTATAGCAATTATATTATTCTTGTGTACTGTTTGTACTTTACAATGATATACAATGTACTTGTACGTACCATGTGTGATATAGTTTCTTCAGGCTTTTTTTACCAGTTGCAGAAATGTAACATTTTCCACCCTTCCTTCTACTTTTCTTGACATGTGCTCCCAATATTACGAATCCGTTTTCCTTCCTATGGTCTTCTGAACGATGCAGAATGCTTTGAAGTGAAGCTTACAACAGGCACGTCCACCATTTCCACTGATATACGAAGTTATTCCAGGATGGTCAGCTTTAGAAAAACAAATACCTTAACTTGTAATCAGAAAAAAAGAGACATCAGTTGCCATGGTAGCATTTTTCATGTGATGTACTTACTTAGTCCAGTGTAGCTATGAAGAAAGATTACGACAAATATTTCTAAATAGTTTCCACTCCGAACCAACACAGTCCTTAATCTCCTTTCCCCACAACATTATGTTTGTGGTCATTCCAATTTAAGTTACACATAATTGTAGCGCTTAAGTATTTATTTTAGTTTGCAGCCCTTGCATTTGTGTGATCTACCGTGTAACCGAAATTAACGGATTCCTTTTGGTACTCACGTGCATGACTTCATTCGTTTCGTTATTTAGAGTGAATTACCAATTTTTGTACCCTTCAGACGTTTTATCTAAACCAGCTTTATGTTCAGTGAAGAAAGAAACTAACAAGATCATTGAAACCAGAAACATGGATTGTAGAAGAAGATAGCTCATCTGTAGCCAATATAGAACTAGTTGCTGATCGGTGCCGAACATATTGAAACATATTGTACTTGAATACAAATGGTCGAACAAACATTCCAGTGGAGAAGGAATCCAACGTCTTAAAATAAAATGAAAAAAACCTGTAGCAAAAGAAAAAAAGCACGTGAACCTCAACTTATTACTGCCGAAACGTTCAAAGCATCTGGAGATACAAGTCTGGAACATGCTGGTGACGTATCCTATTGATGAGAAAAAGTCATGACAAAAATGTTTTGATGACTGGACTGGTTGCATCCGAATTTAAGGACGAAGAATTAATAACTTAAGATTCGCTGATGACACCACGTTGTGCGCGGAATCGCAAGTGGAAATGAAGAAACTATTCGATAGAGTTAAGAGAGAAAATGAGAAAATTGGATTGTCAGTGACTGACTGCAAAATGTTGAGGTATTCTTGTGGGTGCCAAGATTCGCAGATCTGTCGCTGACAGAACTTGTGTGAGACCAGTTCGGACGTCAACTACGTCTCAGCCGCAGAACAGACGGTATCACGGACCAGTTACAAAAGCTGTGGGCCAGGTTGCCTTAGAAGATTGTACCCTTAGACTGTGTGCTTCCTAACCGAATCAGCGCATGAAACCATGCCAAAGGGTGTACAGCGTCACACTGATAAGTGGGCTCATAGATTGTTGTAAATCTGATTCGATTTTGTAATCACTGCTGTAACACCGCGCACTCTCCCACCCCGTGAAGTTTCTTTTCCTCTCCTTTCCTCCTCATTTTCTGGGTGCTTCACCTTCTTTTGTCAAGCAGTGTAGCAACCGGCTTCAGCCTTCTATCTGAACACTTCCGCCAGGTGGCCAGATAAACTATTGTTGTGATAGTGAACGACGGCAGACTACAATCTCGGAACGTCATCGAGTATGTAGTATGATGGTAAAGCCACAAGACTCAAATTCGGCCTTCATTTAGAGATTTTAGGACAAATTTGTTTGTATTTTTATTTTTAATGCGTTTCGTTCTTTACCCTTAAGATCAGAGCGAACTGTTAGAGTACCCAGTCCATTATAGAGGAGCAAGCCGCAGAGTGAGGCACAAGGGTTCACATCTGGCAATATCTGACAGCGGATTACCAGTTTCGGCACTTGCCTTAAGAACAAGGGAAACCTTTCAGAAAAGTAGGACAGAAAACGGAAGGCTGGAGCAATTTTTAATTTTTAATGGGCAATATGTCCAAGAAAAAATATAAATGTTTAGTGCGTGTTTGTGTATCTTTTTATGCATGTAAAAGACTACAGGTGTTACCTACTCGGCATGTGCAACATTCCTGAGCCCTGCAGATGTTCCCAGTATTAAAATATAGGTCGCTGAGTGTGGTATAGAGAGTGGAAACGAGCCAGAGTGTAATTTTAACTGAAAATGTATTTTATGCAATTTTAAGTTTTGAAAGTTCCCACCTCACTAGTTTCCGATAATTTTAGTAAGAATGCTGATAATCACTTTCTTGAATGTAACAATTCTGCAATAGTTTTACGTTGCAACACATATAGGGTACAAGGTGCGACACAAGAAATGGTTTAGATGCTGCAAAATTAAAACGTAATTTTCACGGAAAAACCATATCGTCTGATTTAGAAGTTGTCTCACGAGTCCTTGCAGAGCGTACTAACTGTCGTTGCTTCTTGTGAATCAATCATCCTTAATCCGGAACCTCTTGAATTTCAAATAACTGTGCTATTACAACCAATTTACGATAATTAAGGTGAAAATGGAATTAGATATTGTTCTATTCATCATATTTCTCACTCATATTAAACCATGTCTGAATACTCAATCACATTCGTGCGACATGAAGAGAATTACAAGAGATTTTTGTTAGTCCAGACAATCACAAACATACACCTCCTCAAAAAAAAAAAAAAAAAAAAAAAAAAAAAAAGCTTTCTTTGTGTGGAGAAATCTCAGCATGAATGAGGAATGGAAGATGAAGAATTTCATGTATTGTGTAGATAAAATTTACTGCGAACTTCAAGAATCCCATGTCTGAGAGAACAGTGCAAAACCTGTTAGCTAAATTTACGGGATGACGGGTTTTTAGGTACACTCCATTTACATCGGTTCTATTGTCAACAGGAGGACTAAGGTTTCTTACTTAGAAGGAGACTTCAAGCGAGTTATAGAATGTTGGGGTAGATTGAGGTTGTATTCCACCGATTGATGATATGTAGAATACCGTTGTGAGCTGCAAAAGAATGAGCAAGGAATGAAGCTATAAGGGAAAAATTGTGTTATAATGTGAAAACATATAAGGCTTACCATATACTTTGGGAGTAATGTACATAACGCTTACTCCACTTAGTATTACATCCGCCAATACAATTGCGTTTTCGAAGATTTTAAGAATAGATGTGTAGAACATTAATACTCGATAGGGAACTACTGTAAGGTGTTAAATCAGAAATATCACGAGGAACCAGCAACAGCCAGACTGATCATACTTTACTCTGGAGTCATTACTAATTAATACCAACTTCCGAATTCATGATTTTGTGCACATTGGTACCACAGACGCATGTGGCATTATTTAGAATCGAACAGATCTGTTCATTTCCGTGCCCAGTGCTCAGTAACCCATGATTTTGTTCGGAATTAGTTGTTTCAGTAACTATTATTGGAAAGTGAGTAATTCATGAGGCCCAACAGACACGGAAACAAATGGATGAATATTTAATACGGCACGCCACTCGTACTGAACGAGGCACGAATTCGTTGTTACGTATTCTATTGAAAAGAGAATGCTTAAGAAGCGTTAGCGGCATATTTCCTGTATTCAAAGACAAGTTGTGTATTGGACTGTGTATTAGCATTACAAACACCCCCTTTCTTGCTGTTACATTATGAATCTGTGTTCTTATACCTCATCTGTCAATGTATAAAGTACTTCAAAGGAAGTCTTGGTTAACTGAACTAATAGAACCGTGAATATTTTCGTAAAAATAACGTTCTAAAAATAGACTCCCACTGTGTTTAATCTGTCTAGCTGCTTTCAAAACATCTCAATGAAGAACGTTTCTTTATTGAAACTTGAATTTATGGATAACTGGGAAAGGAGAAACAGCTGTAAGCGCATCCCTGAAGCTCTGGTTCACACACAGAACAACGGCACTGCTGCATCGTGCAATTCCACTCAGTTATGTCTTATGGAATGATTTTTTTGTGTGACTCATCATTTAGAAATGAAGTATTGATTGCACAAAAGCGAAACGTAAGAATAATATGTGTTGTTCACCCGCGGTTCTCATGTAGATACCTCTTAAAGGAGCCATTTCAAGTGCACCATCGTAATACACATATTCGCTAATGAAATTCGTCATAAGTAATCCATCACAATTTGAGAGGAATAGTGATGTTCAAATGTGTACACTAGAGGAAAGAATGACCTTTATTAACCATTATTAAAGCTAACACGATGGCTGAGAAAGGAATTCAATATGTAGAAATTTTTTTTTTTTTTTTTTTTTTTTTTTTTTTTTTTTTTTTTTTTGAAAAGGAGCCTAAATCTTAAGTGTATTTACATGAGTAGGATTAAAACATATTTTCATTAGTGTTAACAGTAAACATACATAGATACCCTGTAAGCTGATCCGTTCCACATCATTTCTATAAAGAATATTTCAGTTGATATATGGAACTTATAACCAACTAACAGATCAGTGCTAAATGCAGCACGTCGAATAATTTGTCGATAAATGCACGTTGGACAATGTACTCTCCGGGAAGTGAATTTCGCTTTTATGTTACTCCGTAAGTAATGTAGAGACCTGAGGAATCTCTATGCTCTCACGATAGGTCAGCATACTAGTTTGATGACGCCGCCGCGAATACCTCTACTGCGTTAACTTCTTCACCTCAGAGCAGCACCTGCACCCTACGGCCGCAATCCAGTCTCAGTCTTCTCTATAGTTTTTACACTGTACAGCTCCCACTAGTTCGATGGAGATTTACCGCTGATGTCTTGTCACATGCCCTAACATACTGTACCTTCTTCTTGTCAATGTTCTCCATTTACTCTTTTCAAAATGGTTCAAATGGCTCTGAGCACTATGGGACTTAACATCTATGGTCATCAGTCCCCTAGAACTTAGAACTACTTAAACCTAACTAACCTAAGGACAGCACACAACACCCAGCCATCACGAGGCAGAGAAAATCTCTGACCCCGCCGGGAATCGAACCCGGGCACCCGGGCGTGGGAAGCGAGAACGCTACCGCACGACCACGAGATGCGGGCATTTACTCTTTTCTTCGTCGATTCTGCGGAGAACCCCTCATAGAATATCTCATAAAACCACCTAATTTTTAACATACTTCTGTAGCACTGCATCTCAAACGTTTTGATCCCTTCTGTCCCAGTCCTTCCACAGTCCACGTTTCACTACCGTACAATGCTGTGCTTCAAAAGTACATTCTAAAAAATTTCTTCCCCAAATTAAGGTCTGTGTTTGATATCAGTAGACTTCTCTTGGGCAGGAATCCTCTCTTTACCTCTGATAGTTTACTTTTTACGTCGTTCTTGCTTCATCCGCAATTCCTCGTTTTACTTCTAGGGTACCAGAATTCATTTACTTAGTGATCACCAATTTTTAAGTTAAGTTCCTCGCTGTCCTCCATTCTGCTCCTTCTCGTTGATTTCGTATTTTTACAGTTAGTCTCAATTCGTATTCTACCTTCATTACAACGTTCAACAGATTCTCTAGTCTTCCTTCACTTTCACTGTGAATTGCACTGTCATCAGAAACTTTCATAATTGATTTCGTCGCACCCTGAATTTTCATCACACTTTTGAATATTAATTTTATTTACGTCATGGCTTCCTCGACGTACAGATTGAACTGTAGGGGTGAAAGAACTGTCTTATATCCTGTTTAATAGGATCACGTCCTTCTTGGTCTTCCAGTCTCATTATTCCCTCTGGATTGAGCAACAGAGGCGAAATACTGCAGCCCTCTCTTACACCCTTTTGAATCCGAGTACTTCGTTCTTGGTTTTCCAGACTTATTATCCCCTCTTGGTTTTTGAACTGAAATGTGCATTACCCGACTTTCCCCATAGCTTACGCCTACTTTTCTCAGAATTTTGAACGTCGTGCAGCATTTTGTATATCGAACATTTTTCTAAGTTGACATATCCTATAACTTTCTTCATTTTTTTCAGTCATGATTTCATCATCAACCGCAACGCCAGGACTGCCTCTCTAGTGCTTTTGACCTTCCTAAGGCCAAACTAATCGTCACCTAACGCATCGTCATTTTCCTTTCCGTTCTTCTGTGTTATTCTTGGCAGCAGCTTGGCTGCATGCTCTATTAATCTGACTGTGCAACAGTTGTCGTACTTATCTGCCGTTGCTATCTACGGAATTTTGTGTATGATATTTTTCCGATACTCTGATGCTACGTACGCCAAGTTAAAATGCTTGCCATTTCCCCCAATTATTTCAAAAATTTGAAAGAAATATCACATGTTTGTTCTTTCTCTTTCTATTAGAAGTCTTATTAAACTGTATCAGACTCTTACCGTAATAGTGGATCCACTATTTCCTTCAAGCGGCTCCCATTTCCTACTCAATCACGTTATCAGGTAAGTTCTTTTCACTGCAAACGCTTTCAGTGTACTCTTTCCACATATTCGCCGTCTCCTCTGTGTTTAACTGTGGAATTTCCATTATACTCTTTTTGTTTCCGCCCTTGCTTTTAATTTTGGCAAGGTTGTTTTGACTTTTCTTCATGCACGTTAGTCCTCCTGCAGGCCATTTTTTAAAGATTTATTTAGTTTTCACTGTAGTCATTTCGCCTTGGCTTCCCTCCACTTCCTGGTTATTTAATACCTATGTAATTTATATTGTTGGACTCCTGTTATTTATTCATTTTAGAGATGTCTGAACCGTAATGTTGGCTCAAATGGCTCTGAGCACTATGGGACTTAACTTCTGAGGTCATCAGTCCCCTAGAACTTAGAACTACTTAAACCTAACTAACCTAAGGACATCACACACATCCATGCCCGAGGCAGGATTCGAACCTGCGACCGTAACGGTCGCTCGGCTCCAGACTGTAGCGCCTAGAACCGCACGGCCACTCCGGCCAGCGAACCGTAATTTTACTTTGAAGATCTTTTCTTAAAGAATTTACTTTATTTACTAGCGCTTCACCAAGAACATTAACACATTTAATCACACCAGTTGAGCGTGGAAGTAGTTGCCCGGGAGTAACTGATGGAAAATAAAATTACCTTTAACAAATGTGAATTTTATTCCTAAAAGCCTTTTCAAAAGCATATTTAAAATTACAATCAGAAAGCACCCTCTAAATATCAATTTACAATTATTCAGAGGCAGAATAACATTTTTTTATTTTTTACAGTAGGAGCCTTCGGGCTGAGAAGCTTCCGCCCTCTTTCAACACAGCCGTAATCACGACCGCTCACAACGACTTCTGAAAAACTACACTGGTGCAAATCTGCAATACATCAGATTACTTTTAACTAAAAATTTTAACAACTCACACAAACACATTAACTATGCACCCCGTAAGAGAGATGGAAATTGTTCAGACACTCACATTAAGAAATTATTTGCCACCAAGAGTGCAATTTGTTTTTAAAAGGGCTCTTACAGTGGAAGGGTGGCAACTTTATAAAAATGATTATTTAAATAAAACCCATGAAATTCAGACTTGCATAGAATGTACAACATGCTCTACATTACACATATACCGCCTCGCAAGATGATAGGCAAGATAAAAATATATTTCAGGAATTCGGCCTTTACCTTAATTCTATAAATTCGTTAACACCGAATTCGACAAACAAGGGGATGGGGGGAGGGGGGGGGGGTTACTAAACGACCCGAATCGCAGATTGCTCTAAACCTCCCCAGTTCCACAAGGGAATAACGGACCACTCAATTCACAAATAACCACCTTTCCGCGGGTGGGCAAACGGAGAAGAGTGGTGGGACGACCCGAAAACAAAGCGGCTGGTGACCTCACCAAGAAAACAGGTAGAATTTAACAAGTAACTGAAACAACATATCTCCAACCACTTTTCTAATAAACTGCGATTTCTGGCGAAGACCTGACGCAGCACCCCCAACGCTCTCCCGAACCGTCCGCTGCCAGCCGCTTCAGAGGACGCAGGAATGCGCGCCGATCTCCCGTCTCACGGCGTCGCAGCTCGTCCCGGCCAGCCCGAAGTCGTGGTTTCGCTCCTGTTGCTCTCTTGTGAACCGCGAAGCCACTACCCCTTTCTATACGGCCCTGCCCACTGGAATCGCGTGGGGACCTCACATGCGCTGACGATCAAGGCGGACAAGTCACCTTCTGTCTCAGTGCGCGACCGACCAACCGACCGATCCAACCGCCAATGACCGTTGCCCGAGCAACTCGAGCAGACTGGCGGCCTAACGCGCAGACTCAGATGCAGGAAATCAGCCCCGACGGGCGACCACTAGCTGAGTTCTGTTACTGGCAGAGTGGCAAGACTCTCATTTTCTGGCTTTAAGGTTGATCCAAAGGACAGACATACTAACACTCCGACGACAGACAGACACTAACTGCGGCACAAATGCAAACGAGAGACAGACCAGCAATTGGTGACGCGAGACTGACCTAGCCTCACTCCGACTGACCACCCTGCCGAGCTAATAGCGCCCCTTAAATGCACGTGAACAGGGAACCTTTCTGCTTTCTCACCAGAGGGAGACACCAAAGCTGCGATTACCACAGCGGCGTCACCGCCAGAAACGGAAAGCGACTGCTTTACACTACGCGCTGCGGCGCGCTCTTCAAAACAGCAAATTTTACTACGGCTCAATGTCCATTCATTATCAACTGAACTACTAACGCTGGTACCCCTTATCGCAGTATCCACATATTTAGCTAACTGCAAATGCATCTCATCGTTCTTCATAAACTCAGTATCCAACTTCCACCCTACAGATTCTTCATGGCGGTTATCTTAAAATTCAGTCTACTCTTCATCAATACTAAGCTGTGGTCTGAGGCTATATAAGTGGAGTCTCAAAAATTCTTTCTCGTATTAAGGTGTATGTTTGGTAGTAACACGCTAGTCTTAGCCAGGAAGAGCATCAATCTCTGTGCTAATCTCCTTTATATGTTCTTTTTGCTTCGTCTTCTAGATCGAATCCAACCGTTGGCAGACACCGTTATTGGAGAATATCAAGGAGGATTTCGTCACGGGAGATCTACTGTCGACCAAATCTTTGTCCTACGCCAGATCTTAGAAAAAAGGTGGGAGTTTGGCCAGGAACTACGCATGCTCTCTGTTGACTTCGGAAAAACATATGACTGCATTCATCGGGAAAGTATGCTGAGGTGTCTCGAAGAGTTCGGTCTTGCCAAGAAACTAGGAAGCCTCACGAAGGCCTGCCTGATGGATACTACAGAAAAGGTAAAAACTGGAAATAAGGTGGCTGAAGCATTCAAAATAAAAACTGGGCTACGGCAGGGCGATGGACTGTCACCTGTTCTTTTCAGTCTCGCATTAGAGAAGGTAATGCGAGAGATGTCATTTAATGAACTCAGAGGAGTCCAGACAAGGGATGTGAACATCAAGTACCTCGCAGATCCTGATGATATAGTGCTACTACCTGGATCGCAAGAAGAATTAGGGGAAATGGCTGACATTCTGGAAACAACATCTACATTTGGCTTGAAATCAGTCGTGACAAGACCGAACACATGGTTCTGGACTGTAGACATGATTAAACTCAACAACCAGTTCCACACTTTCAGACAATTGAAGGTTCTTATCGTCGAGTCAGGGAGTTCAAATGTCTGGGCGCAGTATTCAGAGATGAACCATCCAGTAAAATAGAAATACAGGCAAGACTACAGGCAGTAATCGTTATTACCACGGCCTTAATGCTCTCCTCAAAATCAGAAGTTTGTCAGGACATTTCAAAATAAACTTCTACAAAACACTCCTACAGCCAGTAGTACTAACTGGATGTGACACCTGGAGTAAAACCAAGCAATATCTGAACAAACATGATATTTGAAAGAAAAGTCCTTCGGAAGATATTTAGACCAGTTTACGATAGTGAGAGTAAAACATGCAGGATTCGTCACAATACAGAGTTGTATGATATTTACAAAGAGCCGAACATCGTGGCTATAATGAAGACACGACGACTCCGGTGGGCAGGGCATGTTAATCGAATGCAGGACAACCGATGGCCCAAAACTGTACTCAACACCAAGCCAACCATCAGAAGGCCCATAGGGAGACCTAGAACTCGATGGAGTGACTGCGTATCCAAAGATCTTCAGAGAGTGAGACTGCTGGGAAGATGGCAGAAAGGAGCTAAAGACAGGCTGAAGTGGAGGTAATCTCTCAAAGCAGCACGTGGTTCTCTGGGCCTGATCGCGTAAAGTAAAGTAAGCAAGTTTTGCTTCGTCTGTCACGTGTTATTTTGTATCCGAGACAGCAGAGTTCCTTAATTTCATCTACTTTGTGGTCTCCAGTTTTGATGTTTGTTTGTTACTAACCTCATTTCTGCTACTCATTGTTATTTTCGCCTTTCTTCGGTTTACTCCCAATCTGTATTCTGTATGCACTAGACAGTTCACTCCATTCTTTAGGTCCTGTAATTATTCTTCACTTTACTGACAAAAAGCTAACGTGGATTTAGAAAATATCGTTTTGTGAAACACAACTAGCTCTTTACTCTCACGACATTACGAATGCTGTCGACAGGGGATGTCAAACTGATTGCATATTTTTAGATTTCCAGAAAGCTTTTTCACCGTTCCTCACAAGCGACCTCTAATAAAGCTGTGCGCCTACGGAGTATCATCTCAGCTATGCGAGTGGATTGTTGATTTCCTGCCAGTAAGGTCTCAGTTCTTAGTAACTGACGGCCAGTCAGCGAGTAAAACGGAAGTACTGTCTGGCGATCCCAAAGAAGTGTTATAGCTCCACTGCTGTTCCTGATGTACATGAACGATTTATGAGACAATCTGAGCTGCCCTCTTATGTTGTTTGGAAATGGTGCTGTCGTTTTCAGTCTTGTAAAGTCATCAGATGCTCAAACCCAATTGCAAAATGATTTAGATATCTGTATGGTGCTAAATGTGGCAGTTGATTCTAAATAACGAAAAGTGTGTATTCATCCACATGAGTACTAAAATGATTCCACTAAATTTCGGTTGCATCACACATTCACACAACTCTAAAGGCTGTAAATTCAACTAAATACTTGTGGATTAGAGTTCCGAATAACTTAAATTGGAACAATCGCACAGATAATCTTGTGGGGAAAGCACTCTAAAGATAGCGATATATTGACGTAACACTTAGAAAATGCAATAGTTTAGAGAGACTGCATACGCTAAGCTTGTTCGCCATCTTCTGGAGTACTGCTGTGTGGTGTGAGATGCTCATCAGATAGAACAGACGGAGGGCATCGGAAAAGGTCAGAAAAGGACAGCTCGTTTTGTACCGCGAAATTTACCATTGGTAAACTGCAGGAGTATCCAGGGCAAGGTTCCTGAATTAGTATCTCTTATTGAAGGAAATAGTGCGCATATAGTATTAGGAACGGAAAGTTGGTTAAAACCGGAAGTGAACAGTAACGAAATCCTAGACACAGAATGGAATATATACCGCAAGGATAGGATAAACGCCAATGGTGGAGGAGTATTTATAGCAGTAAAGAATTCAATAATATCCAGTGAAGTTATTAGCGAATGCGAATGTGAAATAATCTGGGTTAAGTTAAGTATCAAAGGTGGGTCAGATATGATAGTCGGATGCTTCTATAGACCACCTGCATCAGCAACCGTAGTAGTTGAGCGCCTCAGAGAGAACCTTCAGAACGTCGTGAAGAAGTTTCGTGATCATACTATTGTAATAGGGGGAGACTTCAATCTACCAGGTATAGAATGGGATAGTCACACAATCAGAACTGGAGCCAGGGACAGAGACTCTTGTGACATTATCCTGACTGCCTTGTCCGAGAATTACTTCGAGCAGATAGTTAGAGAACCAACTCGTGAAGCTAACGTTTTAGACCTCATAGCAACAAATAGACCGGAACTTTTCGACTCCGTGAATGTAGAAGAGGGTATCAGTGATCATAAGTCAGTGGTTGCATCAATGACTACAAGTGTAATAAGAAATGCCAAGAAAGGAAGGAAAATATATTTGCTTAACAAGAGTGATAGGGCACAAATCGCAGAACATCTGAGTGACCACCATCAAACGTTCATTTCTGAGGAAGAGGATGTGGAACAAAAATGGAAAAAATTCAGAAACATCGTCCAGTACGCCTTAGATAAGTTCGTACCGACTAAGTTCCAAAGCGAGGGGAAAGATCCACCGTGGTATAACAATCATGTACGAAAGGTACTACGGAAACAAAGAAAGCTTCATCATAGGTTTAAGAGTAGTCGAATCATAGCTGATAAGGAAAAGCTGAACGAAGCGAAAAAGAGCGTAAAGAAAGCAATGAGAGAAGCATTCAACGAATTCGAACATAAAACATTGGCAAACAATCTAAACAAGAACCCTAAAAAGTTTTGGTCACATGTAAAATCGGTAAGCGGATCTAAATCCCCTATTCAGTCACTTGTTGACCACGATGGCACCGAAACAGAGGACGACCGAAGAAAGGCAGAAATACTGAATTCAGTGTTCCGAAACTGTTTCACTGCGGAAAATCGTAACACGGTCCCTGACTTCAGCCGTCGCACGGACGCCAAAATGGAAAATATTGAAATAAACGATATCGGAATTGAAAAACAACTGCTATCACTTAGTAGCGGAAAAGCATCCGGACCAGACGAGATACCCTTAAGATTCTACAGTGATTATGCTAAAGAACTTGCCCCCTTTCTATCAGCAATTTATCGTAGATCGCTGGAAGAACGTAAAGTACCTAGCGACTGGAAGAAAGCGCAGGTCGTTCCCATTTTCAAGAAGGGTCATAAATCAGATGCGAATAATTATAGGCCTATTTCGCTTACGTCAATCTGTTGTAGAATAATGGAACATGTTTTGTGTTCTCGTATTATGACGTTCTTAGATAATACAAATCTCCTTCATCATAACCAACATGGATTCCGCAAACAGAGATCATGTGAAACTCAGCTCGCCCTATTTGCCCAAGAAATTCACAGTGCCGTAGACACTGGCGAGCAGATTGATGCCGTATTCCTGGACTTCAGGAAGGCATTTGATACGGTTCCGCACTTACGTTTAGTGAAAAAAATACGAGCTTACGGAATATCGGACCAGGTTTGTGATTGGATTCAGGATTTCCTAGAAGAAAGAACACAACATGTCATTCTTAACGGTTCAAAATCTGCAGATGTAGAGGTAATTTCGGGAGTACCGCAGGGAAGCGTGATAGGACCTTTATTGTTTACAATATACATAAATGACTTAGTTGACAACATCGGTAGCTCCGTGAGGCTATTTGCAGATGACACGGTTGTCTACAAGAAAGTAGCAACATCAGAAGACTCGTACGTACTCCAGGAGGACCTGCAGAGGATTAATGCATGGTGCGACAGCTGGCAGCTTTCCCTAAACGTAGATAAATGTAATATAATGCGCATACATAGGGGCAGAAATCCATTCCAGTACGATTATGCCATAGGTGGTAAATCATTGGAAGCGGTAACGACCGTAAAATACTTAGGAGTTACTATCCGGAGCGATCTGAAGTGGAATGATCACATAAAACAAATAGTGGGAAAAGCAGGCGCCAGGTTGAGATTCATAGGAAGAATTCTAAGAAAATGTGACTCATCGACGAAAGAAGTAGCTTACAAAACGCTTGTTCGTCCGATTCTTGAGTATTGCTCATCAGTATGGGACCCTTACCAGGTTGGATTAATAGAAGAGATAGACATGATCCAGCGAAAAGCAGCGCGATTCGTCATGGGGACATTTAGTCAGCGCGAGAGCGTTACGGAGATGCTGAACAAGCTCCAGTGGCGGACACTTCAAGAAAGGCGTTACGCAATACGGAGAGGTTTATTATCGAAATTACGAGAGAGCACATTCCGGGAAGAGATGGGCAACATATTACTACCGCCCACATATATCTCGCGTAATGATCACAACGAAAAGATCCGAGAAATTAGAGCAAATACGGAGACTTACAAGCAGTCGTTCTTCCCACGCACAATTCGTGAATGGAACAGGGAAGGGGGGATCAGATAGTGGTACAATAAGTACCCTCCGCCACACACCGTAAGGTGGCTCGCAGAGTATAGATGTAGATGTACATAATAAAGCAAATTAGAGTGGCAGTCATTAAAACAAAGGTGTTTTTTGTTGCGACAGGATCTTCTCATGATATTCCACTCACCTAATTTCTCCTCAGAGTACGAAAATATGTTGTCTGTGTCCACTCACGTAGGAATAAATGATGATCATAACAAAGTAGCCGGCCGATGTGGCCGAGCGGTTTTAGGCGCTTCAGTCTGAAGCCGCACGACATACGGTCGCAGGCTCGAATCCTACCTCGGGCATGGATGTGTGTGACGTCCTTAGGTTAGTTAGGTTTAAGTAGTTCTAAGTTCTAGGGGACTGATGACCTCAGATGTGCTCACAGCCATACCAAGTGCTCGTTTTGCCCGGGCTCTTTTCGAGGTTGGAACAGTAAAGCAATATCATAAAGGTGGTTCGATGAACCCTCTGCAAGGCTATTAATTGTAAACTGCCGAGTAACCATATAGATGTAAACGTGGACTGAGGATGCAATGTCGTTAGTGAATACTGTCATTGATATCCTTTCATTTGAATTTTTATCCATCTCTAGAAGTTTTCTGTTATTTTCGCCATTACATCTTCGACTTACGGATTGAATAATAGAGGCTAAAGACTATTTACACTATATGGTCAAAAGTATCTGGACACCCTTACAAACATACGTTTTTCATATTAGGTGCATTGTGCTGCCACCTACTGCCAGGTACTCCGTATCAGAGGCCTCAGTAGCCATTAGGTATCGTGAGAGAGCAGAATGGGGCGCTCCGCGGAACTCGCGGACTTCAAACGTGGTCAGGTGATTGGGTGTCACTTGTGCCAAAAGTGTGTACGTGAGACTTCCACACTCCCTAGGTCCACTGTATCCGATGTGATAGTGAAATGGAAACGTGAAGGGACACGTACAGCACAAAAGCCAACAGGCCGAACTCATCTGTTGACTGAAGAGGGTCGTACTGCGTAATAGGCAGACATCTATCCAGACCATCACAAAGGAATTCCAAACTGTTTCAGGATCCACTGCAAGTACTATGACAGCTAGGCGAAGATTAGAAAACTTGGATTTCATGGTCGAGCGGCTGCTCATAAGCCACACATCACCCGGTAAATATCCCCATCGACCAGCAAGTCGCCGAAGTGGCGTCAACTCGAAAGACTTACACCAGGCGAGCGGTCTACCGTACGGGAGGCCCTAGCCACACGGCATTTCCATTTACCCAGTAAATGCCAAACGACGCCTCGCATGGTGTAAGCAGCATAAGCATTGGACGACTGAACAGTGGAAAAACGTTGTGTGGAGTGAAGAATCAAGGTACACAATGTGACGATACGGTGGCAGGGTGTGGGTATGGTGAATGCCAAGTGAACGTCATCTGCCAGCTTGTGTAGTGCCAACAGTAATTTTCGGAGGTGGTGGTGTTATGATCTGGTCGTGTTTTTCATGGGGGGGAGGGAAAGGGGGGCATGCAACCTTTATTGTTTTGCGTGGCACTATCGCGGCACAGGCCTACATTGATGTTTTAAGCACCTTCTTGCGTCCCACTGTTGAAGAGCAATTCGGGGATGGCGACTGCATCTTTCAACACGATCGAACACCTGTTCATAATGCACGGCCTGTGGCAGAGTGGTTACATGACAATAACATCCATGTAATAGACTGGCCTGCACAGAGTCCTGGCCTGAATCCTATAGAACACCTTTGGGACGTTTTGTAACGCCGACTTCGTGCCAAGCCTCACCGACAGACATCGATACCTCTCCTCAGTGCAGCACTCCGTAAAAATTCCCTAAGAAACCTTCCACCATCCGGAGGCCGTAATCAAGGCTAAGGTTGGGCCAACACCATATTGCATTCCAGCATTACTTTTGGAGGGCGCCACGAACTTGTAAGTCATAGTCAACCAGGTGTCCGCATACTTTTACCACATGAGTACCTATCTTATATCCTTTCAATCCGAGCACTTCGTTCTTGGTCTTTCATTGTTACTGTTCGCCCTTGGTTTTTGTATATATTGTATATTACGTATCTTTTCCTACATCTTACTCGAATGTTTGTCAGAATTTGAACATTTTGTTACATTTTACACTGTTAAACGCTTTTCCCAAGTTGACAGATGCTATGAGCGTGTCTTTATATTTCTTAAGTCTTGCTTCCATTATCAATTGCAGCGTCATAACTACGTCTCTTGTGCTCCTACCGATCTGAATGCCAAACCCTGAGTCATTTGGATGCACGATCCGTTAAGCCGATTGTGTGACAGTTCTCGCAATCATCTGGCCTTGCTATATGGATGGTATTTTTCCGAAAGTCGGATGAGATGTCTACAGATTGAGATATTCTACAGACCAACGTGATTAGTCGCATGGATTCCCAGCCTCCCCCCTCCCCCTCACCCAATGGTTTCAGGAATTTCATAAGTATGTTGTATCGGAAGTTCTATTAAACTCTTACCCTAATGCTGGATCACCAAAGTACTCCATATTGACTCCAATTTCTTCCTCAGTCATGTCATCAGGTAAGTCCTCTCCTTTTTAAAGAGTGCTTTATTGTGGAATACCCATCGCACGGCCTTGCTTTTAATTCCACCGAAGGTTGTTTTAACTTTTCTACATACTGGATCAGTGCAGCTGACGACCATTTCTTTTTCGATTTCTTCACTCTTTTCCTACCGACATTTCGCCTTGGCTTCCCTCCACTTCTTACTCATTTCATTACTGTGTTCCTGATTTTTCCTAAACTTCCTGCTGTCGCTTGCAGTAATGGGAATTGGATCCGGATCATCTGCATAGCAGCCAGAAAGGCTCTGACCAGTGAGCTACTGAGGTGGAAAGTTCATTATCAGAAGAGATAAAAAGTGTGTACAACATGACTGCCCGAAAATTGAAGTAGGATCATGTGGACCATAGATGATGTCTGTCGGAAGTTCCTGCCCCTCGAAAGTGCCACACCATCTCCTGGTGCTTACTCCCACTATCGCATTTGGGTACAGCGCCATACTATACTATCCAGCTAACACGCTATTCTACCGTGTTCAGGTGTCACATTTGGGTACAGAACCGTACAATACAGTCCACCTAATGTGCCGTACTACTACGCAATCTGTATATTGTATTCGGTTTGCAGGCAGGCGAAGGGTCTAAGTGCGGTTCTCTTTACTGCCTGAAATTTTTCCTAGGAAGGAGGAGTGGTACAGGCTGATTCTGCGTTTTGAGGCTAACTGAAGGGCTGCCTGAATGAGAAATAGCTGCTCCTAGATCTAGAAAGCAACAATGGCTAGGAGATCGATTTGCTGACTCTATGCTCCGCCCTGCCGCATAAAATGATGCAATTGGCACAGAATGTTATTATGTCAGTCGGTTCTGACTTGCCCATCAGGGACGCAACACAGAGCTTGTCTTCTTTTTTTTGCTTAATAATGAACTGATAATTCTGTTAGCAGCTGAAAAATCAACGAACTGCAATTTATCTCATTTTCCATGACATTTCATCAGTCGAATGGTTAGTTTGATCTCTTGTTTTATGACCTAAACCTCTTCGACATAGCAATAACTGGACTATAAAGTCATGGTCCCTCACATTCAAAACCGTTCTGGTAGATATGTGTGTATCCTGGAAAACTATTCTTTGAAACTTGAGCTGCAGTTGTTCTATATGCTTGTACCCATAGGTAAATCCCAGTTCCTCCTTGAGATGCGTTTCAATGACACGTTTGTGTAGATTACTGAATTTGTAAATCATTCTAGTTGCTATTTGGATTTTATCCATCATGTTTGCGGTTTTTGGTGAAATGAAACACAGTTACACATGTACAATCATTTTTTTTTTTTTTAACTTTCGTTAACATAGTAGGGTATACAGATAAGTGCCGGCCAGTGTGGCCGAGCGGTTCTAGGCACTACAGTCTAGAACCGCGCGACCGCTACTGTCGCAGGTTCGAATCCTGCCTTGGGCTTGGATGTGTGAGATGTCCTTAGGTTAGTTAGGTTTAAATAGTTCTAAGTTCTAGGGGACTAATGACCTCAGATGTTAAGTCCCACAGTGCTCAGCCATATACAGATAGGTACAAATATGCTCGTAATTCTGCACCAACAACAAAGAAGTGACGCTGATGTATCGTACATACTTCGTACTGCAGCACAACATGCAACAAAATTTATAGCAAAGACTTCACGTGAAGTTTCCTGGTTTGTGGGCTCTGTAAGTGCTTCCCACGCATTTCCATAAAACCCTTACACCCAAGGGTGCTAGGTGAGATGTTTTTCAATAGCACGCTGGATGACTCACCAAGCACACATCAAGTTTCTGAATGTAGGTTTCTAAATCTAATTGCAGTCCATGGTATTCTCATTAGTGTATATTTTCAATGTTCTTGGTTAGTGCTCAATATATGTTATATGGCAATCCAGTAATGCTGTTATCATTGAGAGCTGAAAGTTGCAGTTATCTGAGGTGAATTCTGATATCATTGGTACCATTCATAGTCTGATACCACTGCTATCATGTCACTGAATTGTCGATTTTCAAGAACTACCACTGCACTGACAGCTGCATCTGATGCTAGCCAAGTAACAACGTATTTGCTGTCACTCACGTTCAGCTTGTATGTTGCAGTGAGAATAACACTACATTTGTAGTTGCACCACACAATGCTAGCGTTTTGATGTGCAGACGTTCGTGATAGTGGAAACTCAAAGACAGAAAACAATAATGCAGGCTGACTTGACCTTGTTCCAATGTATCTGGTATGCTATACGAGTCCCGTGGCTTGATGATCATCGCTGACATCTGATGCGTAGCAAACTCTGGAAACAGTTCCGTGTTCTGCTCCGATTTACAAGGTGCTGCATCAGGGAAACTGTCTCTGTGCTGGATTGATATGTGTTCCAAAACATCAGAGAGTGATGGTACTGAGGGGGAGATAACAAATGGAAACTGTGAAAACACATGCGTTACAAACAGTGATTTGTAGTAATAAGAATAGACGATGAAAGTTGAGCTCATCTTTCAGATTTTCCTGTCCAGAAGTGTTAGATCTCTTATGAAGTTTTATGATGATGAACCTTTCACAATGTTGTACAGAACATGTCAGCCGAGTTCGTCTGGTGAGTGGTGAGGGTAGGCGACTGCAAAGCCACAGGAACTGGAAGAACTATTTTGGACGGCAACTGTATGCTCAGGTCCACCATCTTGGGATAGCCATATAGGATTCTGACATCGTAAATACGCCATCTTGGATTGTCGTCCTGGATTATATACTGAACAC
Source organism: Schistocerca serialis cubense (assembly GCF_023864345.2). Taxonomy (NCBI): domain Eukaryota; kingdom Metazoa; phylum Arthropoda; class Insecta; order Orthoptera; family Acrididae; genus Schistocerca; species Schistocerca serialis. The sequence goes on along the minus strand of NC_064641.1, from coordinate 667,475,315 downwards.
TAGGAATCTACATCCACTGTGATGTTACGGGAAAAACCCAATAACGTGAAATCTGACAGTGATGCAGACAGCACCAGCTATGGAATTTTTGTCAGCTGTAAATAGAGTATGTGAGTGTTACACCAGGTGATGGCTGGGAGAAACACAATAGAATATGATAGCGTTGGAGCTAAGAGGTCTTTCGGAGCAACAGCGAAAACTTGCAAAAACTATGACGTTGCAACTATTAACCCTTTCGTCGCTATGGGCGTCTTACACACACTCCTGCACCCCTAGTGCTGTGGACGTTTATAAGCGCACTGTTTTGGTTTTCCTACGGTGCTACGGACGACTGTATGCATTTTGAGCTGCGACCTCTCACTGCGGTGGACGAGTTACTACTATATCTCCGGATAAAAAGTTTTCGGCTATTTATTATGCAACATACTTCCCTCATTGTGTGATACCATTTCCAAACAGACCTCATTTCGATATCTTGAATTGTTTATGAGTTTCGACGATTGTTATGACCACATGATTCACGATGCACAACGACATGAATAGGCGCATCGTGCGCGACCTTCATTCCGGTATAAACCCCAGTAACTAAAGAACGAGAGGAGATATTGTTCTGTTCTCAATTTTAAATAAGATTTCGGTATATAAATTTCATTCACTGTATTGTATCAGCTAAAATGAACCTTACATGAAGTTTATACAAAGTTGTTTTACATATGGAAAATCTTTAAAATTTCGTGCAATATTTTATTTAATTTGAGCAGCCAACAACTATGGCATGTAACAAAAAGTAATTCAGTCTTTTATCGATCTAAGATGTGCAAAAATAAGATTTTTTTTCACCTAATAATTTTCGAAAAATCAGATGATAAGTATTTCATATCGGGCATAATGCCTCTCTCTCACCATAAGCACCAGCATCTAAACCTCTTGTGGAATGTCACTGTCTTCCGGCATTTAGCGAAGTTTGCTGTAACATAGTGGTGTATTGGGTAACTGATTACAGTTTTCACACGATCGTGGGTGTGTTTTGTTACAATTTCGCAGTAACAGGAGTACTTTTTTATGATTTTACTGTAACATAGAGTAATTTGTTACGAGTTTCATGTGAAATTTGACTATTTGATTCAATTGTACTATAACGTAGCGCATTTTTTAAAGAATTTTCCTGAAGCTTCACAAACTTGCACATTCATTCCATTCACCATTAATTTCCTGAAAATCGGCACTATGGCTAGCAAAAGACTTCGTGCCCAAGTAGTCTTATTTAATGGATCATAAGTATTTGTCAGAAAATAGTTCAGAAATCCTCTGGAAACATGTAACCTCACAAACAAAAGTCACACTACGTCACCAATCGATTATAAACATGAAAACCTGTCCCACATTTCTCACACCTTTAGATTCCTCAACCGTAAGCATTTAGAAATCCATTAGAGGTGTTAGATGTCTTACGTATAACGTAAAAAAATTATAATTTTTGTGAGGAATTGCATAAAAACAACTAAAATTGCAACACTGGATTCTACCTTAGATCGCTTACCATACTGTATATAGTGATATCAAATTTCTATCTCACCAAGACCTCCCTGGAGCATAATACAATGTTCGTTGAAGGATAATACTATCGTTTATCAAAAAAGAAGTGCGAAGTCATTGCGGTGTACCTAATTGAGAAACTACGGTAGGATTCTACTTCTACTACTGTTTCTACTACTATTACTGCCACTACTACGTTACAGGTAATTGGGAACCTTTTTGAATCCACAGTATGAATTCTCTGCTAGTGTATTACTGAATTCACTGTGGAAACTGCTACTTGAAATTGTGGAACGAATGTACTATCACTACAACACCTACTATTACTCTACACACCTACCACATATCTTTAGGGACTATCATAGAGTACTTTCCAACACATGCACGTCATACTTGACTGTAGTATAAGAAATAGCACTGCAGTGGTTTGAGGGAACGTTCGCACTGATGTTGTAGCCATCAAATTTGTGTTATCTTAATACAATGGAACACTATTTGACGTCAGATATGCTGATGTAAGTTAACACAGAATAAAAAATTTGACTGCAACTAATTATTTTCAGAAAGTATTTGTCAGGAGTGTAACCATACAGAGGGTCACGAGTATTAGTGCAGATATTGTGGTCATTTGTACCTTGATATGTACCCTCTTCAGTGTTCTAGTTCTTCTTTTTTCTCTCCATGCAACAATTTTTCCAAAAACACATCACACAATTTACTATCTGATGTTTCCTGCACGGTCATAATTGCACCAGTAAGTGGTCTACGCTTATCTGTATAGACTAACCCTTTTGCACTCAGGTGTCCACACTTTAACAACTAACGTGCTGCCCATGAAAAAATAAGCATTAATGGTCTGCTGTTGCCATGTTTAGTCAGATGTACCAACCCACCTAAAATGCTATAATTCTTATTCCACAAGTGTAATAAATACCGATTTAACGTTGCTCAGTACCCTGTCCGCAATCATCAATAAAAATATCTGTAGTTCTAACCCTACAACCCTGTGTAGACTTGCATTAGTCCTCTAGGAATTCCTCTTCAGCTCATTTGTTAGATGACTGTATTCCCTATAGCCGCCTTCATTTACAACACTTTCATATTGTCTCATCTCATCAGTTAAATTCTGTATCCATTTTGATATTCGAGGTTTTCTATTAGGCGTAGCATTTTTATCTATTTAATCAGCTGCTGCGTTCACTTTCTCATCTCTCAAAAATATCCATCCATCTTCTGCAATATTCGTTTCCCCTGTTTTTGCCAAACCTTGACTAATGTTCCCTTTCTAACTCTCAACAACCTCCGCTTCCTTCAACGTATCCAGGTCCCTTCTCTTTCATCTCCACTTTTAGCAGTAGTTAGCAGTTGTAATGTACTCTTTAAAAATAATAAATTATGGCCAGAGTCCACATCTGTCGTTGGAAATATTTTACCGTTTAAAGTCCGGTTCCGAAGACTCTGTCTTATCATTATACAATCAGTCTCAAACCTTCAAATGCCTCCAGGTCTCTTACATGTATAACACCTTCTTCTGTTATCCCTAAATTATTATGCTCTTTGCAAAATTCTGCCGTGTTGCATCCTGTTTCATTCTTCTCCCCTCCCCCCCCCCCCCCACTTCATATTCTCCTGTTATTGATCTTTCTCTTCCTTTTCCTGCTATCGACTTCCAGGCGCCCATCACAATTAAATTTTCTTCTTCCACAAGTGTCTTGAATAATTTCTTTCATTATGTTATACATTTTTTCATAACGTCTTTGGAGCTAGTTACCATATAAACTTATCTAATATGGCTAAAATAATGTATTTCCTATGCCGTTCATATCAGCTTACCTGTGTTTTTATTTTATTATTCACTCATTTTTAGACCTACCTCTCTCTTATTCCTATTTGATTTTGTAATTACAGCCCTATACTGACCTGATCAGAATTTTTATTCTTCCTGCCACCGAACTTAACTCATTCCCTATGTATCTAACTTTAGGGACTAATTTTCCTTAGGAATATTTTATTCAAGAGGATTTTTGTCACTTAACCATTCACTACAGCTGCACGCCCTTTCTAAAAGTAACAGCTCTAGCTCCATCTTTATTTCAGCTTTTCACAGGAACAGCACAGCGAGATCATGTTGGTTGATGTAACTGAGCTACCTTAAAATAGCATCAAAATAGTATACTCAATTCACTAGCTAAAGTTACCAAGTGCATATTCTTAGAAGTAAAGACGTACTGTTTTTCATAATTTTATTTTACCAAGTAGCTCCAAGGAAAACGGCCAGCTTAGAAATACGAGTAGCAACAATAAAGGCCACCAAAAATGAAGAACGTATTCCTTTAAAACAATAAGTTTAAATATTAAATTAGATGACAGTTCCTTTGTGTGTGAAACATTTTCCAACATATTTTGATGAGTAAATGCCTTGTTCACCCTTCGAAACATGTTACCTTCACAAAAAGATATCAATTATTGCACAGAGGAGGTCACACTCTTGTGTGATCTAAAACACACATACAAATAATTATAGTAAATGTCTTAATACAGAACGCTTCGCACAAATGCTCATTGGCAAAAGACAGTGAATCATTTTGGGCAATGTAATTTGAAAACAAAGTATATTTTATAACACAGAGTAGAACATTTATTCCCCTACAATGTGTACAATGTGATCTTGAACTTTGTTATACAATAGTAACGTTAGGGCTTCATTCCACTCTCCTGGTGCTTTCACCTTCTGCTAGCGGGTATGCATACAGCTTGGGAACTTCTGTAGCGAACCGTGTGATTTATATTTCCTTAGCTCTATCTTGATGACTTCGGTGTAAAACGATTTCTTATTTTCCATGTATTTAAATGCTTCCTTCAGTCTTTCTTTTCAGATGAGATCAACAGTGTCACAGACATATACTTTCATTTCAGTTTCTTCTTCGTTGCTCGTCCGTATGGAATTAACATGTTTCAGCCGCTCAGACTCTTGACATTACCTTCAGGTAAATTGTACCTCACTCCCGTTTGCTCAAATGTCTCATTATTTTGTACGCTTTGCTTTGACGTCACTGTAAAACTATATTCTTAAAGTATAGACTAGAGCTTTCCTGTTTAATTTTGCGCACAACTGATCTAGGTGAGAAGCTCTGACATCCTCTGCCCCCTGTCGGACGAATAATGCTTTATCAAATGATTCAGGATGCGAAAAAAGTATCAATATGCTGCTGAAAAAGCTGTTACCTCCTCTATGAAGGTAAACGAAACTGCACATTTCAGCTTCTAATCGTCAGGTGTTCAGGATTTACCGACTTTAAAACTATGTGGAGGACGATCATGACACACCACAACATCCCAAGGTTACACTACTTAATCACAGGTGTCAGGTATATACACAACTGGCCATTAAAATTGCTACACCACGAAGATGACGTGCAACAGACGCGAAATTTAACCGACAGGAAGAAGATGCTGTGATATGAAAATGATTAGCTTTTCAGAGCATTCACACAAGGTTAGCGCCGGTGGTGAGGCCTACAACGTGCTGACATGAGGAAAGTTTCCGACCGATTTTTCATACACAAACAGCAGTTGACCGGTGTTACCTGGTGAAACGTTGTTGTGATGCCTCGTGTAAGGAGAAGAAACGCGTACCATCACGTTTCCGACTTTGATAAATGTCGGATTGTAGCCTATCGCGATTGCGGTTTATCGTATCGCGACATTGCTGCTCGCGTTGGCCGAGATCCAATGACTGTTAGCAGAGTATGGAATCGGTGCGTTCAGGAGGGTAATACGGAACGCCTTGCTGAATCCCAATGGCCTCGTATCACTAGCAGTCGAGATGACAGGCATCTTATACGCATGGCTGTAACGGATCATGCAGCCACGTCTCGATCCCTGAGTCAACAGATGGGGACGTTTGCAGGACAACAACCATCTGCACGAACAGTTCGACGACGTTTGCAGGAGCATGGACTGCAGCATGACTGCGGTTACCCCTGACGCTGCATCACAGACAGGAGCGCCTGCGATGGTGTACTCAACGACGAACCTGGGTGCACGAATGGCAAAACGTAATTTTTTCGGATGAATCCAGGTTATGTTTACAGCATCGTGATGGTCGCATCCGTGTTTGGCGACATCGCGGTGTACGCACATTGGAAGCGTGTATTTGTCATCGCCATAGTGGCGTATCACCCACAGTGAGGGTAAGGGGTGCCATTGGTTCCACGTCTCGGTAACCTCTTGTTAGCATTGGCGGCACTTTGAACGGTGGACTTTACATTTCAGATGTGTTACGACCCGTGGCTCTATCCTTCATTCGATCCTTTCGAAACCCTACATTTCAGGAGGATAACGCACGACCGCATGTTGCATGTCCTTTCCAGGCCTTTCTGGATACAGAAAATGTTCGACTGCTGCCCTGGCCAGCACATTCACCAGATCTCTCACCAATAGAAAACGTCTGGTCAATGGTGGCCGAACAACTGGCTCGTCACAATACGCCAGTCATTACTCTTGATGAACAATGGTATCGTGTTGAAGCTGCATGGGCAGTTGTAGCCGTACTCACCATCCAAGCTCTGACTCAATGCCCAGGCGTTTCAAGGCTGTTATTACGGCCAGAGGTTGTTGTTGTGGGTACTGATTCCTCAGGATCTATGCACCCAAATTTCGTAAAAATGTAATCACATGTCAGTTCTAGTATAATATATTTGTCCAATGAATACCCGTTTATCATCTGCATTTCTTCTTGGTGTAGCAATTTTAATGGCCAGTAGTGTATATGTAAAACGGAGTCGACAACTAGATGCAACGAGAGGTGGACCCACTAGAACAGAAAGAAGATGGAGAGTATTATAATTTCAGTGGAGAAGCAGTAGCAGCAGAAGTGGTCGGCCGGGAGAGCTCAGTGACTTCGAACGGCGAATGCTATCTGAGCAGTAGATCCATCAGCTCTTATAAAGCTACCCAGGTCGACAGTTGTGAGTGTGAAGTGGAGAAGCGAAGGAACAACCGCAGCTTCACGAAGGACTGGAGAAGGTCATGTGGTAAAGGACAGGGACCGTCGAGAGGTTTGGAGGGTGATTATAAACAATCGCATGAAATAAACGGAAGAAATCACTCGTGCTACCACCTGTCTAGTTACCACAGTGACAGGGAGTTAAAAGAATGGGGTACAGTGGTTGAGCAGCTCCTCATAAGTCGTACATTTCAATAGTCAATGCTAAGCGACTCTTGAGGTGGTATAACGTCACTGGACAGTGATATGAAGTGAAAAATTAGGGTATGTGCTATGGCAATCCGATGGAAGGGTTTGGTTTTGGCGAATGCCTGCGGAACGTTGCCAGCCATCACGTGTAGCGACAGCAGCGAAGTGCGGAGGTTGATGTTACGGTATGGGGGTATTTTTTGTTGGTTAGTTGGTAAGATAACGCTAAATACGAAACGATATGAACACATTTTACTGAACTGTGTAGTGCGTACGGTACAGAAAGTGTTCAGAGGTGATGACTGTTTCAGTACGGGATGATACCTGTCATAAAACAGTATCCGTGAGGCATGGTATGTGGACAATAACATTCCTGAAATGGGCTGTCCTGTCCAGAGTTACGACTTTAACACAGTGGGACTCCTTTGCGATGAAAACTTCCTGGCAGATTACAGCTGTGTGCTGGACCCGAACTCTGGACCTTTGGCTTTCGCGAGGCAAGTGCTCTACCAACTGAGTTACCCAAGCATGAATCACGACGCGTCCTCATTGTTCCACTTCCACCAGCACCTCATGTCTTACCTTCCAAACTTCTCAGAAATCCTCCTGCTAACTTGCTGGACAAGAAAATCCTGGCTGAAAGGTAGGAGATAAGGTACTGGAGAGTAAGAGTGTGACGACGGATCTTGAGTCTTTCTCGGGTAACTCAGTTGGTAGAGCACTTCCCGCGATAGGCAAATTCGCGGATTTGGTCTTCGGTCCAGCACACTCTTTTAATCTGCCAGGAAGTTTCATATCGGCGCACACCATACTACAGCGAGAAAATTTCTTTCTATAACCTTCGCTCCAGATTCCACCGTCAAACATCATCTCTCGGTTCGGCTCTCGAGAAAGAATCGGCTGCTATTCCTCCACAGACATTCAGATACCTCATTGAAAGCGTTGTCAGCAGAGTTTAAACCGTCACGATGGCTAGGGGTGGCCACAGTCAGTATTAAACTCAACACCTTGGAGAGGTTGCTGAGAAGCCTATGATACGCTTGTGGGAGTACTGAAGGCGAGTGTGAGGTGACTCTGCCTGGGGTGATGCAGGGAGCGGGAAAACAGCTTTACCTATTGCTCCGTTCCAGTCTGTGCCTGTGCGTGAACTGTGTTTTCCCTGGTTACAGAAACAATTGCCTTACCAGTATACTTGAGTATCAGCCATATTTTCGGGTCATTGTCTATTTGTTATGGTCTCACAGTTCCTTTCATTTCTTTAACGACAGCTCCACCACCGAAGGGTAAAACTGAAGCGAAACCTGAATGAAAACATCATATCCCCATTAAAAGTAGAAAATAGACAAGAAAATCCTACCAATTGCAACTGTATCGTAACGAAAAAAACAAATTCATTAGTTGGGCACACAGTACAAGTATTAATAATGGATAATTTTGAATAAAATAATTTTGGACATTGGGCTGTGTCACTGTAAGCTACTGAAACAATTAAACTGTCGACGTTTGGACTGACTTGCCGCTGTACTCTTCAGGTTGGTTGAGGGCTGTAAACTGGTGAATTTGTTGCATTACATATTGTCATTTGCGGTTATCTACTGACGTCACATATCTGAAATGTCATTGGACAGTGTGGAAAGGTTGCTATGCAAGAGGGTGCCTGTGTGGTACACTAACGCTTGTGGTACACTGATGGCTGACTGCAAGGAAACTCCAGTTGGTGATTGGAACAAGATAGCGTATCGGCTGGCTGTTGCCTATGTTGGCCGAGTGGTCCTAGGCGCTTCCGTCCAGAACCGAGCTGCTGCTACGGTCGCAGGTTTGAATCCTGCCTCGGGCATGGATGTGTGTGATGTCCTTAGGTTAGTGAAGTTTAAGTAGTTCTAAGTCTAGGAGACTGATGACCTCAGATGTTAAGCCCCATTGTGCTTAGAGCCATTTGAATTTGTTGCCTATGTCACATTGGTAAGCGACTGGTAGGCAATCCCTCATTCATGTTTGCGAGGCAACAGCAAAGCGGTAGCTTATATCTGCGGGGTAGTGTTTTCCTGCAACGAGGCGTCACTTATTAGAGTGACACAGGCAACAACTAGCAGATACGCTACCTGCTACCAATCACCTACTAGAGTTACATTCTAATCAGCCACCAAGGTAAAACAGGCAATAGTGTATGTGCAGTCACCCCCTCCATACAGCCTCTTCAAACTGTCCAATGTATTCAGACATGTGACGTCGGTAGCCGTCGAATTGGCGGCAATTTAGTTAATAGTTTACAATGATGTGGCCCAGTATCCAAAATTATTTTATCCAGAGGCTGTGGAAGCCTACGAACTTAAATGGAGAATGTGACCAACATTACTTCGGAAGTATCAGTTCACTTAATACGTAGTACAGTGTAATATATTTACGCCGCTCGAACATCTCCATTTGTAATCTGCACATAGTTTCATTCATGAAAATGCTTTTAGAAGAGCGCATACTATCCTGCCTACAACGTCACCGCACTTGCCGTCACATTCCTCGGGAGCTCTAGCCCAGCAGCCGCTATCTGGAGCGTGCTGTGGGAGGGCGCTGATTGCCCTCGCGGCTGATACCAGCCTGCTCCAGTGGGCATGCCACTCACTGCATTTAGAAGCCGCACGCTCTGGCGTGCCTATCTCGCCGCTCTGGCTGGCCTGGAACAACAGCGTCGACATAACGCGGCCGCCCGCGAGGACCGATGCGAATTCACAGCCAAACAGCGGCGCCATTAATCAGCGTTAATGTAGCGGATTGATACAATAGCTGGCGGGGCGGGCTGGCGCGTCATTGCGGCCCACCGATCACCGCCGCCCCCGCAACCCCTCTTCTGCCTCCGCCGCCGCCAACCCCGAACCGCTCCCTGCACAGCAACTCCCCTTAATTTCGGGCCGTTTTTCACGCCTTCCGTGCGAGCGCCGATTGCCGGAGGTGGCGGTGAGGGGGAAACGTAGGAAGAGGTACATGAGTGGGGGAGGGGAGGGGGGAGGTTACTGGATAGGGCCGGAGGAGGCGGTTTAGCTGGAGGTGGAGGGAGGGGGTGCGGACACGGCTAAACTTGAAATAATGTCTCACTTTGTTTCAATAAGAGCCTGTTCCGCGTGTAAACTCCACGGCGCTCTGCAGCCATTACGCCATTCATTCGTTCACGGGAGGATCCTCTTCTGGTGTTCAACTTGATAGATGTGTTTTCTCTGAGCTGGGAATAGATTTCCATTCCGTGTATGGCTGTATTTACGGGGAGTAGACACAAAGTTTTAATTACGTCCTCAAAACAAAGAAGTTCGTTATTAATTTTTTTGCAACTACTTGTTCGCAGTGCTGGTACACATTGATATCCCCACACTATAGCACTGTAGCACTCTCCTACAGTGGCCAAAATAAAATTGGGCTCCAAATTGATAAAGTGGACTATGGCGGGCTAATTCGCTCTCTGCTCTGCGTTGTCCATGCGGAGTCTGTGGAAGAGTTCGACACCAACGCACCGTTATATGACACGGGGGTTAAGTGTCGCAGACGCTTCCATTTTTTCAAAGCAAGGGTGAATTACTAGCAACGAATCGGCAGATCATTTACAGGTAAAGAACGGGAATCACAAGAGAAGTGTAGGCGCTGGTGATCGACTGCTCGCCGATCAACGTATCACAATCGAGGCGATAGTGAAAAAAGTGAAAAATCATTCACAGATAGGTTTTAAACATATTGCACAACATTTTGAACATCACGAAGATCAGTTCTGCGGGTTTCCACAACTACTCACACGTATTCAAAGTTCCCGACGAACAAGGGCAGCGCCGGCCGGAGTGGCCGTGCGGTTCTAGGCGCTACAGTCTGGTACCGCGCCACCGCTACGGTCGCAGGTTCGAATCCTGCCTCGGGCTTGTATGTGTGTGATGTCCTTAGGTTAGTTAGGTTTAAGTAGTTCTAAGTTCTAGGGGACTGATGACCTCAGAAGTGAAGTCCCATAGTGCTCAGAGCCATTTGAACCATTTTTGTCAATGTTTTCCACATATTCCTTTCCTCTCCGACTCTGCGTGGAACCTCCAGAACATAGCAGTGAACAAAAGCACGGTGAGTTGTTGGATGAGGCGACTGTCATCATTATAATGAGGTCGCGCAATCCTATCCGATCTCTCACGTGCTGGCCGGCCGCACACAACTGTGAGTCCTGCAATATTGGAACGTGCCGACACTCTCATTCGAGGTGATCGACGGATCACAATGAAATACCTTAACTGGACGGCTCTTCTGATAGTGCTGACACACTCTTCCACCAGTACTCAGTTGTGTGGGCCCACTGGGTTACTCGCCGCATAACAAAAGAGTATAAAGAGCAACGAAGGACCACCTGTGCGGAACTCTTGCGACAGTCATTTTATTGAACGTCGTCACAGGCGGTGAAACATAACGGCAATCCATGTAGTGACGCCACACCGCCTCTCCTCCGCAGAAAAAGTTCGAAGCCCCACCCTCAGCACGTAAAACCACGGGAACAGTCTTGTGGGACTCTGAAGGGGTTATCCCGTCCTCACTTAAGGTTCGAATATCAACTAGGTCAAGAAATTAAAAAAAAGAAGACTACTTCAACTTGATCGTCGCCACAAAACAACAAACGGTTTTCTCCTTCTTCATGATAGCGCAAGGGCTCATACAAGTCCGCACATCCTAGAGGACCTCACCAAACATCATTGGACTGTTCTTCCTCAGCCGCCCTACAATCTTTATCTCGCAACTTCCAACTTCCGTCTGTTTGGCCCAAGCAGTACGAGGATGATGGGAATTTTATTGAGACAGCAAGACATTGGCTCCGATATCGACCAACAGAGTGGTACCATACTGACATACAGGCCCTCCGAATAAAGTGGCGTAAGGCCGTCACATTGAACGCAGATTATATTGAAAAACACGATTTTGTAGCCAAAAGAGTGGGGAACGATAGGATGTACTGGAATCCTAAACAAAACCAACTTGTTTTTAGAAAAAAAAAAAATGTTGCCTTACTTATTGAACCGCTCTCGTAGATGCACAAAAGTTTTACACAATAGAAGATTAATCAAGCATAGATACGTACAACAGAAGTACAGACGAACATGTATCTCACATTGTGCTGTAGAGGAGTAATGTCAAATGACATTGTGAGAAAAATGTACAACTCGATGTATTAAATTTATTGGCGTGCTTTAGCTTTAAGAAGAGCTACATTTTGACTTCTACACAATTTCAAGAAATTTGTGTTACCAGTAAAAGATTAAATATACTAAATATACTTTTCAGATTTAATGAAAGTGTAGTTGCAGTGGTCGGAGCGTCGAAGCCGAGTGTACGCGTAAGTACTCTAGCCTGCAAAAGTTAAAGTATTGGGAACAGTAGAAGGGGCTGTAGGACTGCTCACAAAACATTCACATTACTTGCGTGCCTTATCTCGAAAGGAAGTTATCAATAACGTCGCGGCATATATATATATATATATATATATATATATATATATATATATATATATATATGCCGCGACGTTATTGATAAAGTATATATATATATATATATATATATATATATATATATATATATATATATATATATATATATAATCAGGCGTTTCTTAGTGCCCCCTGTCTTTGAACATCTTCACCCTGGACTTTTTCAGTTGGACGTAGATTTCTATTTCTTCACATATGCCCATAAAATATCCCTTCTACGAGGGCTGTCCGGAAAGTAAGTTACGATCGGTCGCGAAATGGAAACGACTATGAAAATCCGATAAAGCTTTGCAAAGATGTGTTGGGCAGTGCCTCTAGTATGACTCTAGGTAGAATTATGTCGCTCTTTTCATTCCTGAGCACTTAGTGAGCGCGTAAAGATGTTATAGAAAATAGTGTCTCCCGCCAAGTACGACGGCCCGTTGAGAATTTTCCCCTGAAGCTATGCAACCAACATTACATAACTATCGTGCGGTTTCTTCTTCAAGACAATTCTCAGCTTCATTCTGCAGGGGCAATGAAGATGTTCCTGCATCGTTTCAATCGGAAATGTTTGGTTACCCACAATACAGCCCGTAATTGTCTCCCACTGAGTTTCATCTCTGCTCAAACGAACCGCTGGCTATGAAGACAACAGTTTGGCACAGACAACGAGCTTTAGGCCAGCGTAGAGAATTGGCGGAAAGCACTGTTGGCTGCCTTCTGTGAAGAGGGTATTGGAAAGTTGATACAACGCTACGACGAATGTCTGAGTCAGAACGGCGACTACGTAGAGAAGTAGCTGAAAGGTGTAGCTAACTGTTACAAATGAAACATTTCTGATTTTCACTGTGATTTTCATTTCGCGATCAATCGTAACTTACTTTCTGGACAGCCCTCGTACTTTGAATGAAGGATTGCGAGGTTACTTTCGATACTGTACACCGTGTGATAACCTTGCAAGAGGTGAGCTGCGGAGGTGGATTTATTTCCTACGACGCTTTTCTTCTATATCTGCGTCTCCCTTGCACCACGTTTTAAAAATTCCTCCTTCGTTTTCCGATGCAGCTGGCCTTACAGTTGGAGGAGTATACTTTGTAAATGCCACCGTTTTTTTATAAGTCTTACCTTGTCTTAATGTCATGTGTTAAAAACGTAACAGTGAACATTAAAATTTACGTACGATGTGTAAATTTTGATTTTTATAGAGATTGCTGAGTCTGTATGACACGTGCCATAGAAAGGAAATGATACAGAATTACTTTTTATGCAGCACCTCGTTTAGTGTGAAGTGACTGCTTTTAAACTTCGTAAAATCATAAATTTCATCAACGACCATTGTGTAATAGCCGTAATTCCAGGTTGTATTTCGTAACCAGCTAAGTTCTTTTTCTACCTCGTTTGTATGCAGTATCACACACAGATCGTGAACTTAATAAAGTTTTGATTAGAGATTGTAGAGGCTTTTCATTAATAAATTCGCATTTATTTAGCAGCCTCATGATCATGGTCAAGTGCTGTGCGTATCATTACGTACGACTCCGAGATAGAACAAAGTGAAGAGTGGAAACACACTGAGTAGCTGAAAAAGGCTAAGAACCAACCATCATCGAGCAGCCTAGCTTTTTCAGAAGCAAGACGAGTAGCGGGGAACGGCTAAATAATTTCTGAGATTTCGACAAATGACTCTGAACAGTTTCACGTAGCTTCGGATGACATTAACGTCTCGTACCCCAACACATCACGAGGAGGTATGGCATGGTATTTAATGTACACAGTTATGACTAACCGTAACTTCCACATTATTGAAAGCAAAATTAAATTTACTTGCATGAAAAACGGCAATGAATAATTTGCCAACTCACATTTGCCGCCGCGCTGGCTTGTTTCTCAATTTACAGTCAGCGCTAGGCGGGTAAAGGTGAAAGGTTATTCACAGGAAGTCGCGCCTCGTATTCATCATGTTTAACCTGACGCCCCACTGTTTAGAAGTAGGTACACCATACCGAGCATGGTGGTATAAAAGGTGTCAAATACGAGTAGTTATTCAAGATCGCTGCTGTTTTCCGTGGTCGTAAACGTGTTGTAGCTTTTAATAATGAGAAATACAACCCATTGCATGATCTGGCTTTCTTCTAACTGATATTTGATCGATACACCTGAGTACATGGTGGGACAGGATGCTATTTTTGTCTACATTTTATTTTGTGAGAACACACAAGACTTCTGCCATGAGCTCATACGATATTGTAGCTATGTGATGTTCGTTTGATGCGCTGAGTGTTTGTTTTACGGATGTGTTAAAAATAAATACACTGACAAACGCAAACATTATAACCACCTACTTAATAGCTTGTGGGATATCTTTGTAACGCAGTACATCACTGATTCTGCGTATCATCGATTCTGTAGTTCGATCGTAGATTTGTGGAGCAATCCGGCACCAGGTGTAAATGCACAAGTCATGTAATTCCTATAAATAGCTGGCCGCTCATTTGCGTACTCGTTATTGGCGCTCGATAGCGACCAAGATAGGAACCGTCGTATTCACGTCAGGCGAATTTGGTGGCTAAGATATTAACGTGCTTTCATTATGATATTCTTCGAGCCACTGCAGTACGATTCTGGTTTCCGAGACACGGACAATTACACTGCTTAATGATGACATCGTCGTCAGGGAAGCATGAAGGGATTCAGGCGGTCCCAGTTGACATGGTGTCTTCGATTACAACCACAGGTCCCACACAAGCGCAGGAGAATGTCTATCAAAGCGTGACACGGCCCCCACCAGTCTGTGTCCGTGGCACGCTGCACGTTTCGAACAGCTCCGTGGCACGCTGCACGTTTCGAACAGCCGTTTTCCTGGATGACAGCATTTGTGGAGACGACCATCCACCTGGAGTAACAAAAACGTGATTCGTCAGGTGAGCCGACGCGTTTCCAATGACACAAGGTCCAATCTCGATGATCCCGAGCCCACTACAATCGTAACTGACGATGTCGTTGGGCCAAGATGTGAAGTTGCAGGGGTCGTCTGCTGTGGAGCCCTTTGTTCAGAAATGGGTAGTGAATGGTGTGTTCCGAAACACATGTACGTCCACCAGCACTGTGCTCTTTGCCAGGGGTGCCACGGATCGCTATCCATCCTAATTTACAGAGCAGACAACCCTCAAAACACCACGTCCTGTGAAGAGTCGTGAACGTCTAGCCACTTAGCGCCTAGAGGTAGTTTCACTGCCCTCCTACAACCTTCCGTAGATACTCGCGACAGTAGCACGTGAACATTCGACCAGTTTCGCCGTTTTCTAGATACTCGTTTACAGGCCCTGCGTAATAATAGTCTACCCTTTGGAAAAGGCGCTAATCTTAGGGGATTTCTCAATTTGCGGCGCATAACTTCGCTACGATATTCCCCCATCCGTCTCTGCTCCTGTTATATACTTTTCTTACTACGTCACGTGCCCCAGCGCCACCAGGAGGCATCCAACCCTGCAATGGGCAGTGGACATAATGTTTCGGCTGATCAGTGTAAAATGTGTATGCAATGGTTACAACACAACGATACTCGATCAAATGTTTTGTCGGGTGTAAAACAGCAATAAATAAGAATCTACAGTATCAGAAATCCTGAGTAACACACTAAAAACGCCATGTTACGCAATGATTTTCAGTTTGAAATTGACAGAATACATAAAACGTTTGGTTGCTTGCCGATTACACTTGTTATAATGTATGGTACATATAAAACTAACAGCATCAAATAACACAGCATTATGTGAGCAACTAAGTAACTATCGTGTCTTCCTAACAGGTATTGTAGATTTAATTATCGATGCAGAATAAAAATAACGTTCGTACCTCAATAGCGTACTACAAAAATGGTTCAAATGGCTCTAAGCACTATGGGACTTAACATCTGTCCGCAGCTCGTGGTCGTGCGGTAGCGTTCTCGCTTCCCACGCCCGGGTTCCCGTGTTCCATTCCCAGCGGGTTCATGGATTTTCTCTGCCTCGTGATGACTGGGTGTTGTGTGATGTCCTTAGCTTAGTTAGGTTTAAGTAGTTCTAAGTTCTAGGGGACTGTTAACCGTAG